>NW_019944095.1:9054-14532 GCF_002910315.2 Salvelinus sp. IW2-2015
AAGTGATTCTTGGACATGGGAGGAGATATTGGATGGAAAGGGACTTGGGCTCAACCTGGAGAATATCGCCGTCCAAAGCTTGAGCTGGAGGCAGCGAAAGAGAAGAGGCGGCGATATGAGGAGGCAGCACGGAGGCAAGGCTGGAAGCCCGTGAGTACTACCCAAAAATTTATTGGGGGGGGGGGGATAGGAGGTAGTGGCGAAGGGCAGGTAGGAGACCTGCGCCCACTTCCCAGGCTAACTCCGTGGAGAGCGGGAGTACGGGCAGACACCGTGTTACGGCAGTAGACAGCGCACAGGTGGTTCCTGTACGTGTGCCATGCCAAGTGCGGGTTTATTCCTCCCCGCACTGGTAGGGCTAGATTGAGCTATTGAGCCAAGTGCTGCATCAAGCCGGCTCTACTCCTCACGGAGTACAATCTCCTCGGGCCGGCTTACATGGCAGCAAAGCCTTACGATGGTGTCCCCGGTTCGCCTACATAGCCCGGTGCGGGTTATTCCACCTCCCCGCACTTGGTCGGGCGAACGGGGAGCATTCAACCAGGTAAGGTTGGGCAGGCTCGGTGCTCAAAAGGAGCCAGTACGCCTGCACGGTCCGGTATTTCCGGCGCCACCTCCCGCCCCAGTCCTGTTCCACCAGTGCCAACACCACGCACCAGGCTTCCAGTGTGTCTCCAGAGCCCTTGTTCCTCCTCCACGCACGTCGTACAATGGTGCGTGTCTCCAGCCATTACCACCAGTGCCTACACCACGCACCAAGCCTCCTGTGTGTCCCAAGAGTCCTGTGCTCCTGTTGCTGCTCCCAGCATAGCCCTGAGATGCGTGTCCCCAGCCCGGTACCACAGTTCCGGCACACGCACTAGGCCTAATGTGCGTTTACCTTAGTGGAGCCGAGTTCCCTGCTCCCCGCACTAGCCCTGAGATGCGTGTCCCCAGCCCGGTACCACCAGTTCCGGCACCACGCACCAAGGCCTACAGTGCGCCTCAGCCGGCCAGAGCCATCCGTCTCTCCAGCGCCATCCTGAGGCCATCCGTCTCTCCAGCGGCCATCTGAGCCATCCGTCTCTCCAGCGCATCTGAGCCATCCGTCTCTCCAGCGCCATCTGAGCCATCCGTCTCCCCAGCGCCATCTGAGCCATCCGTCTCCCAGCGCATCTGAGCCATCCGCCTGCCAGTGCCATTAGAGCCGCCCGTCTGTCCCGAGCCGTCAGAGGCCGATGTCAGTCAGGAGCCGCTAAGAGCCGATCGTCAGACAGGATCTGCCAGAGCCGCCAACCAGACAGGATCTGCAGAGCCGCCAACCAGACAGGATCTGCCAGAGCGCCAACCAGACAGATCTGCCAGAGCCGCCAACCAGACAGGATCTGCCAGAGCCCCGCCAACCAGACGGATCTGCCAGAGCGCCAACCAGACAGGATCTGCCAGAGCCGCAACCAGACAGGATCTGCCAGAGCCGCACAACCAGACAGGATCTGCCAGAGCGCCAACAGACAGGATCTGCCAGGGCCGCAACCAGACAGGCATCTGCCAGGGCCGCCAACCAGACATGAAGCAGCCAGATCCGTCAGCCAGCCATGAGCAGCCAGATCCGTCAGCCAGCCATGAGCAGCCAGATCCGTCAGCCAGCCATGAGCAGCAGATCCGTCAGCCAGCCATGAGCAGCCAGATCGTCAGCCAGCCATGAAGCAGCCAGATCAGTCAGCCAGCCATGAGCAGCCAGATCCCGTCAGCCACCATGAGCAGCCAGATCGTCAGCCAGCCTGAGCCCAGATCCGTCAGCTAGCCAGGATCGCCAGAGCAGTCCAGCCAGGATCCGCCAGAGCCGTCCAGCCAGGATCCGCCAGAGCGTCAGCCAGGATCCGCCAGAGCCGTCCAGCCAGGATCGCCATTTAGTCCGGTGCTGCCCCTTATCCTGGTACTGCCCTTATCCTGGTATGCCCCTTATCTGGTGCTGCCCCTTATCCTGGTGCTGTCCCTTATCCTGGTGCTGTCCCTTATCCTGGTGCTGCCCCTTATCCTGGTGCTGTCCCTTAGTCCGGTACTGCCTTAGTCCGGTGCTGCCCCTTATTCCAGTGGGTTTAAGGAAAGCGGGTAGTGAATATGGTGGGGTGGGGACCACGAACCAGTGCGGAGCCGCCGCCGTGGAAGGCGCCCACCCAGAACCTCCCCTAGACTATGTGCTGGTGCGCCCGAGTTCGCAGCTTAAGGGGGGGTTATGTCCGCCCTGGCCTTAGTATTCTTTGTTTTCTTTATATTTTAGTTAGGTCAGGTGGTGACATGGGGTATGTTTTGTGTTTGGGTTGTTATTATGGAAAAGGGGGTGTTGGTTTTAGTGTATGGGTTTGTGTGGAGTGTATGTGTCTAGTATTGTCTATAGGTTTGAGTGTAGGTGTTTAGGAAAGTCTATGGTTGCCTGATTTGGTTCTCAATCAGAGACAGCTGGTTATTGTTGTCTCTGATTGGGAGCCATATTTAAGGTAGCCATAGGCTTTAGATGTTTGTGGGTAATTGTCTATGTTGAACGTTTGTAGCCTGTGTGTGTGCACTACGTTATTTAGCTTCACGATCGTTTGTTGTTTTTTTGTATAGTTTGTGTAAGTGTTTCGTTTCGTGTTTATTCATCTTCATAAATAAAAGAAGATGTATTCATATCCCGCTGCGCCTTGGTCCGTCTCTCCACACGATCGTGACACTGACATAATATAATAGATATAATAGATCTTGCTGGTCTGTCATAATATAATTATCGACAGTAGATCTACCTGGTCTTTCGCAATATAATAGAGACAGTAGATCTAGCTGGTCTGTCATAATATAAAGAGACAGTAGATCTAGCTGGTCTGTCGTAATATAATAAATACAATAAATCTAGCTGGTCTTCCGTAATATAATTAATACAGTAGATCTAGCTGGTCTGCCATAATATAATTGAGACAGTAGATCTACCTGGTCTGTCATAATTTAATAGAGGTAATAGATCTATCTGGAATGTCATAATATAATAGAGACAGTAGATCTAGCTGGTCTATCATAATATAAACGGACAGTAGATCTAGCTGGTCTGCCATAATATAAACGGACAGTAGATCTAGCTGGTCTGCCATAATATAATAGAGAAAGTAGATCTAGCTGGTCTGTCATAATATAAACGGACAGTAGATCTAGCTGGTCTGCCATAATATAATAGAGAAAGTAGATCTAGCTGGTCTGTTATAATATAATAAGAGAAAGTAGATCTAGCTGGTCTGTCAATCTTTGCAGCTCCTTCAGGGTTATCTTTGGTCTCTTTGTTGCCTCTCTGATTAATGTCCTCCTTGCCTGGTCTGTGAGTTTTGGTCGGCGCCCCTCTCTTGGCAGGTTTGTTGTGGTGCCATAAAAATGGATTTAATGGTGCTCTGTGGGATGTTCAAATGTTCTGATATTTTTTTATAACCCAACCCTGATCTGTAGTTCTCCACAACTTTGCCCCTGACCTGTTTGGAGAGCTCATTGGTCTTCATGGTGCCGCTTGCTTGGTGGTGTTGCAGACTCTGGGGCCTTTCAGAACAGGTGTATATACTGCGATCATGTGACAGATCATGTGACACTTAGATTGCACACAGGTGGATTTTTTTTAACTTAATATGTGACTTCTGAAAGTATTTGGTTGCACCAGATCTTATTTAGGGGTTTCATAGCAAAGGGGGTGAATACATATGCACAGACCACTTTAACGTTTGAATTGTTTAGAATGTTTTGAAACAAGGTATTTTTTTCATTTCACTTCACAAATTTGAACTATTTTGTGTATGTCCATTACATGAAATCCAAATAAAAATACATTTAAATTACAGGTTGTAATGCAACAAAATAGGAAAAACGCCAAGAGGGATGAATACTTTTGCAAAGCACTGTATGTGATACGTTAATGTGAAACAACAGTGATACGTGGTTGTGAAACAACAGTGATATGTGATACGTGGTTGTGAAACAACAGTTTGTTTACATCCATGTTAGTGAGCATTTCTCCTTTGCCAAGATAATCCATCCACCTGACAGGTGTGGAAGATGATTAAAGAGCATGATTATTACACAAGTGCACCTTGTGCTTGGGACAATAAAAGGCCACTTTTGTCACACAACACAATGCCACAGATGTCTCAAGTTTAGAGGGAGCGTGTTAGCATTCTGACTGCAGGAATGTCCACCACTACTGTTGCCAGAGATGTTTATGTTAATTTATCTACTATAAACCGCCTCCAATGTTGTTTTAGAGAATTTGGCAGTATGTCCAACCGGCCTCACAACCACAGACCACGTGTATCCACGCCAGCCCAGGACCTCCACATCCGGCTTCCTCACCTGCGGGATCGTCTGAGACCAGCCACCCGGACAGCTGATGAAAATGTGGGTTTGCACAACCAAATCATTTCAGCACAAACTGTCAGAAACCGTCTCAGGGAAGCTCATCTGCGAGGTTGTCGTCCTCACAAGAGTCTTAACCTGGATGCAGTTCGGCATCGTAACCGATTTCAGTGAGAAAATGCTCACCTTCGATGGCCACTGGCACGCTGGAGAAGTGTGCACTTCATGGATGAATCCCGGTTTCAACTGTACCGGGCAGATGGCAACATGGCGTCGTGGGGGCGAGCGCTTTGCTGACGTCACCCTTGTGAACAGAGTGCCCCATGGTGGCTGTGGGGTTACGGTATGGGCAGGCATAAGATACGTACAACGAACACAATTACATTTTATCAATGGAAATTTTCATGCACAGAGATACCGTGACGAGATCCAGAGGCCCATTGTCGTGCCCTTCGTCCGCCTCCATCACCTCATGTTTCAGCATGATAATGCACGCCCCCATGTCGCAAGGATCTGTACACAATTCCTGGAAGCTGAACATGTCCCAGTTCTTCCATGGCCTGCATACTCACCAGACATGACACCCATTGAGCATGTTTGGGATGCTCTGGATCAGCAGTTCCCAAAGTTTTTATAGTCCCGTACCCCTTCAAACATTCAACCTCCAGCTGCGTGTACCCCCTCTAGCACCAGGGTCAGCTGTACCCCCTCTAGCACCAGGGTCAACGTACTCTCAAATGTTGTTTTTTGCCATCATTGTAAGTCTGCCACACACACACTATACAATACATTTATTAAACATAAGAATGAGTGTGAATTTTTGTCACAACCCGGCTCGTGGAAGTGATAAAGAGCTCTTATAGGACCAGGACACAAATAATAATATAATAATAATCAATAATTTTGCTCTTTATTTAACCATCTTACATATAAAACCTTATTTGTTCATACGTACCTATGTGAGAGTGGATTCTCGGCCCTCACTAGCATGAAAACTAAATACAGGCACAGACTTTGTGTGGGAAATGATTTAAGACTGAGACTCTCTGATACAACCCAATACTGCAGATTTATGTGCATCCTTTTCAAGCAAACCCTTCTCATTAACCTGTGGTGAGTTATTCACAATTTTCA
>NW_019944095.1:19068-29599 GCF_002910315.2 Salvelinus sp. IW2-2015
AGAAGGTTACAAATGATGGCAAAAAACAACATGTGAGAGTACGTTGACCCTGGTGCTAGAAGGGGTACGGCTGGAGGTTGAATGTTTGAAGGGGTACGGGACTATAAAAACTTTGGAACCGCTGATCCAGAGCATCCCAAACATGCTCAAAGGTGGACATGTCTGGTGAGTATGCAGGCCATGGAAGAACTGGGACATGTTCAGCTTCCAGGAATTGTGTACAGATCCTTGCGACATGGGGCCGTGCATTATCATGCTGAAACATGAGGTGATGGCAGCGGATGAATGGCACGACAATGGGCCTCTGGATCTCGTCACGGTATCTCTGTGCATGAAAATTTCCATTGATAAAATGCAATTGTGTTCGTTGTACGTAGCTTATACCTGCCCATACCATAACCCACCCACCATGGGGCACTCTGTTCACAACGTTGACATCAGCAAAGCGCTCGCCCCCACGACGCCATGTTGCCATCTGCCCGGTACAGTTGAAACCGGGATTCATCCATGAAGTGCACACTTCTCCAGCGTGCCAGTGCCCTCAAAGGTGAGCATTTTCTCACTGAAATCGGTTACGATGCTGAACTGCACCAGGTTAAGACTCTTGTGAGGACGACAACCTCGCAGAGGAGCTTCCCTGAGACGGTTTCTGACAGTTTGTGCTGAAATTATTTGGTTGTGCAAACCACAGTTTCATCAGCTGTCCGGGTGTCTGGTCTCAGATGATCCCCAGGTGAAGAAGCCAGATGTGGAGGTCCTGGGCTTGCGTGGTGACACGTGGTCTGTGGTTGTGAGGCCGGTTGGACATACTGCCAAATTCTCTAAAACAACATTGGAGGCGGTTTATAGTAGAGAAATTAACAGTAGTGGTGGACATTCCTGCAGTCAGAATGCTAAATCCACGCTCCCTCTAAACTTGAGACATCGTGGGCATTGTGTTGTGTGACAAAAGTGGCCTTTTATTGTCCCAAGCACAAGGTGCACTGTGTAATAATCATGCTCTTTAATCATCTTCCACACCTGTCAGGTGGATGGATTATCTTGGCAAAGGAGAAATGCTCACTAACATGGATGTAAACAAACTGTTGTTTCACAACCACGTATCACATATCACTGTTGTTTCACAACCACGTATCACTGTTGTTTCACATTAACGTATCACATACAGTGCTTTGCAAAAGTATTCATCCCTCTTGGCGTTTTTCCTATTTTGTTGCATTACAACTGTAATTTAAATGTATTTTTATTTGGATTTCAGTAATGGACATACACAAAATAGTTCAAATTTGTGAAGTGAAATGAAAAAAAATACCTTGTTTCAAAACATTCTAAACAATTCAAACGTTAAAGTGGTCTGTGCATATGTATTCACCCCCTTTGCTATGAAACCCCTAAATAAGATCTGGTGCAACCAAATACTTTCAGAAGTCACATATTAAGTTAAAAAAATCCACCTGTGTGCAATCTAAGTGTCACATGATCTGTCACATGATCGCAGTATATACACCTGTTCTGAAAGGCCCCAGAGTCTGCAACACCACCAAGCAAGCGGCACCATGAAGACCAATGAGCTCTCCAAACAGGTCAGGGTACACACACACACACACTATACGATACATTTATTAAACATAAGAATGAGTGTGAATTTTTGTCACAACCTGGCTCATGGGAAGTGATAAAGAGCTCTTATAGGACCAGGACACAAATAATAATATAACAATAATCAATTATTTTGCTCTTTATTTAACCATCTTACATATAAAACCTTATTTGTTCATTGAAAATTGTGAATAACTCACCACAGGTTAATGAGAAGGGTTTGCTTGAAAGGATGCACATAAATCTGCAGTATTGGGTTGTATCAGAGAGTCTCAGTCTTAAATCATTTCCCACACAAAGTCTGTGCCTGTATTTAGTTTTCATGCTAGTGAGGGCCGAGAATCCACTCTCACATAGGTACGTGGTTGCAAAGGGCATCAAGTGTCTTAACAGCACACTTTTACAAGGCAGGATTCTCTGAGGGCAGCCTAATCAAGAAATCTGTCAGTGGCTTCTGATTGAAATTACATTTTCACAGAACAGCTTGTTGCAATTTCGATGAGGCTCTCTTGTTCAGATATCGGTAAGTGGACTGGAGGCTGGGCATAAAAGGGATAACGAATCCAGTTGTTTGCGTCATCCGTTTCGGGAAAGTACCTGCGTAATTGCGCACCCAACTCACTCAGGTGCTTCGCTATATCACATTTGACATTGTCCGTAAGCTTGAGTTCATTTGCACACAAAAAATCATACAATGATGGTAAGACCTGTGTGTTGTCCTTGTTAATGCAGACAGAGAAGAGCTCCAACTTCTTAATCATAGCCTCAATTTTGTCCCGCACATTGAATATAGTTGCAGAGAGTCGCAGTAATCCTAGATTCAGATCATTCAGGAGAGGAGAACATCACCCAGATAGGCCAGTCGTGTGAGAAACTCGTTATCATGGAAGCGGTCAGACAAGTGAAAATTATGGTCAGTAAAGAAAACTTTAAGCTCGTCTGAATTTAAAAAAAACAATACTGCCCCTTGATAACCAGCGCACTTCTGTATGTTGTTAAAACGTTACTTGGTCGCTGCCCATATTGTTGCATAGTGCAGAAAATACATGAGAGTTCAGGGGCCTTGCTTTAACAAAGTTAACCATTTTCACTGTCGTGTCCAAAACGTCTTTCAAGCTGTCAGGCATTCCCTTGGCAGCARGAGCCTCTCGGTGGATGCTGCAGTTTACCCAAGTGGCGTCGGGAGCAACTGCTTGCGTTACCACTCCGCTATGTCTCCCTGTCATGGCTTTTGCGCCATCAGTGCAGATACCAACATGAGCAGCAGCTACCTTTGGCTACATACAGACCGTTAGTGGAATTCCTGCGAGAGAGAGTAACGGTTAATGTGATTGGATGTTAATTATTTGACAAGCCTAATTTGACATTGTGCTGTTAGTTCACTGAACACTAGATGGTTTCATTTTAACAAGGCTTCATTTCAAACGAGGCTACTCAGGTGTGAAAAAAACCTCACCCAAATGTATAGCCCCGTTGGAAAATATAAATGGACTGTTTGAAAATGTGAAGATTAGAAACTTTTAAAAAATTAAAATATTTTTAAATGTGAATTACGTTTTTATTTGGCGTACCCCAGTTTGGGAAGCTCGGAATCGACGTGTACGACGGCGTGTTTCAGATCCCGCCAATATCCAGCAACTTTACACAGACATTGAGGAGTGGGACAACATTCCACAGGCAACATCCTGATCAACTCTGTGAAGGAGAGGCAAATTATGGTCACATGAGAAACTGACTGGTTTTCTGATCCATGCCCCTACTTTAAAAAAAAAAGTTATCTTTTTAAACAGAAGTGAATTTCCTACGATACTTTGTACGGTTGAATCATTTCCCCATCATTCAAATAAAATCAGGCTTTATTTACATACAGTTGAAGTCGGGAGTTTACATACACCTCAGCCAAATACATTTAAACTCAGTTTTTCACAATTCCTGACATTAAATCCTAGTAAAAATGTCCTGTCTTAAGTCAGTTAGGTTCACCACTTTATTTTAAGAATGTTAAATGTCAGAATAATAGTAGAGAGAATAATTTATTTCAGATTTTATTTCTTTCATCACATTCCCAGTGGGTCAGAAGTTTACATACACTCAAATTAGTATTTGGTAGCATAGCTTTAAATTGTTTAACTTGGGTCAAACGTTTCAGGTAGCCTTCCACAAGCTCCCACAATAAGTTGGTAGAATTTTGGCCCATTCCTCCTGACAGAGCTGGTGTAACTGAGTCAGGATTTGTAGGCTCCTTGCTCGCACACGCTTTTCCGTGTCTGACGACACATTTTCTATAGGATTGGGAGGTCAGGGCTTTGTGATGACACTCCAATACCTTGACTTTGTTGTCCTTAAGCCATTTGCCACAAACTTTGGAAGTATGCTTGGTCATTGTCCATTTGGAAGACCCATTTGCGACAAGCTTTACTTCCTGACTGATGTCTTGAGATGTTGCTTAAATATATTCCACATAATTTTCCTCACCTCGATGATGCCATCTATTTTGTGGAAGTGCACAGTCCTCCTGCAGCAAAGCACCTCACAACATGATGCTGCCACCCCTGGTGCTTCACGATTGGGATGGTGTTCTTCAGCTTGCAAAGCGTCCCCTTTTTCACCAAACAGAACGAATGGTCATTATGGCCAAATAGTTATATTTTTTTGTTTCATCAGACTAGAGGAATTACTCCAAAAAGTACAATCTTTTTCCCCATGGTGCAGTTCTGCAAACGTAAGTCTGGCTTTTTTTATGGCAGTTTTGGAGCAGTGGCTGTTCTTGCTGAGCAGCTTTCAGGTTATGTGATATTGGGACTTCGTTTTACTGTGGGATATTAGATACTTTGTACAGCATCTCTACAAGGTCCTTTGCTGTTGTTCTGGGATGATTTGCACTTTTCACACCAAAGTACGTTCATCTCTAGGAGAGCAGAACACGTCTCCTTCCTGAGGTATAACGGCTGCGTGGTCCCCATGGTGTTTATACTAGCTACTATTGTTTGTACAGATGAATGGTGGTGACCTTCAGTTTGGTAAATTGCTCCCAAGGATGAACCAGACTTGTGGAGGTCTACAATTATTTTTCCTGAGGTATTGGCTTGATTTTTTTGATTTTCCTGAGTCGTAAGCAAAGAGGCACTGAGTTTGAAGGTAGCCTTGAAATACATCCATAGGTACACCTCCAATTGACCTCAATGATGTCAAGATGAGGCCTATCAAAAGCTTAAGCCATGAGATATCATTTTTGGAAGTTTTACCTGTTTAAAAGGCACAGTCAACTTAGTGTTGTAAACTTCTGAACCCACTGGAATTGTGATACAGTGAAATAATCTGTGTAAACAATTGTTGGACAAATTACTGTGTCCATGCACAAAGTAGATGTCTCTAACCAATTAGAGATCTATAGTTTGGGGGGGTTTATACAGAAATTTGTGGAGTGGTTGAAAAACGAGTTTTAATGACTCACCTAAGTGTTATGTAAACTTCCGACTTCAACTGTATAACATATACAAAAGTACATTTTTGACATATCCATATAAGTTTTTTGAAATCCACAGTTGAATGATCCAGTAAGTTGCTTTCACTTGCCTAAGTGTTGTCCACATTTTGCCTTTTTATTCCATCATCTGAGAAAGAGATTCTTTGTCCTAGTGTTCCATCTTCTGAGAAAAGATCTTTGTCCTAGTGTTTCCATCTTCTGGGAAAAGATCTTTGCCCCAGTGTTCCATCTTCTGAGAAAAGATCTTTGTCCTAGTGTTCCATCTTCTGAGAAAAGATCTTTGTCCTAGTGTTCCATCTTCTGAGAAAAGATCTTTGTCCTAGTGTTCCATCTTCTGGGAAAAGATCTTTGCCCTAGTGTTCCATCTTCTGAGAAAAGATCTTTGTCCTAATGTTCTTTCTTCCTAGTCCCCTTTCTGTATCTATAACCAGGTTTCCATTCAACCATTTTATTCCATTCCCATCCTTGGCCTTAGCTATCAGACACTATTCCCAGCTCTGTGGTGGACATTGGAAGGAATATGTTCTCCTTAATAGACACAGAAACAAACAAAAGGGGAGGTGTAGGGATGTACATCAAGCAGACCTGAGCTCCAGTTGGATGAGAAATCTGCTGTGTAGAAATCTGACCACACGCAAGAAACACAGGTCGGGAGTGTATCTAAAAATCTGTTTTCGCTTTGTCATTATGGGGTATTGTGATGTCATTATGGGGTATTGTGATGTCATTATGGGGTATTGTGATGTCATTATGGGGTATTGTGTGTAGATTGATGAGGGTAAAAAACAATTTAATCAATTTTAGAATAAGGCTGTAACGTAACAAATTGTGGAAAAAGTCAAGGGGTCTGAATACTTTCCGAATGCATTGTATATATACGATACAAATAGGAGAAGGACTTTAGAGAAATTGCAAGCTAATACAGGTAACCACAGCTAAAAACAAAGTCGTTTGCCAGGAAGCAGATTTCCATTACCTTTATTACCAGGAAGTTGTTTTATGACATTGTGCAAGTAACCTATTGGTTAGGACAGTGTTTCCCAACCCTGGTCCTCAAACACTACACATTGTTGTTCGAGCCCTACACCTCATTCAGCTCATTGAGGCAAGGTAGCCTAGTGGTTAGAGTGTTGGACTAGTAACCGGAAGGTTGCAAGATCAAATCCCCGAGCTGACAAGGTAAAAATCTGTCGTTTTGCTCCTGAACAAGGCAGTTAACCCACTGTTCCTAGGCCGTCATTGAAAATAAGAATTTGTTCTTAACTGACTTGCCTAGTTAAATAAAGGTTAAAATAAAAATTGAGGACTTGATGGTTAGTTGACAAGTTGAATCAGGTGTTCTTGTCCARGGTTACAATAAAAATGTGTATTGTTGAGGTATGCTGCCACTCCAAGGATGTGGCTCATTGGACACGCCCATCCCCTCTAACCCCGCAAGAGTACCAAAACTTGGAGGAGAGAAAAGATGACTTGAAGGTGGAATAAAATTGTCATTGCAAGGACAAAAGCCAAGAGCGAAAACAAGTTATTTGACCAAATCAACTTTAAAGATTGGATGCAAACATCAACTGAATGCTTTGAAAATCATTTTTCAATGGTGTTTGAATGCTACTTTTTTTTCAATTCACTATTTTTTATTCACTATTTTTTGTTTACATAATTATTATATATATATTTTTTTACATTTCAGTTTCACCATGCATTACTTCACAATTATTTTTTACATTTCCGTTCTTTTTCTTTTGGGTCAATTCTTTTGAACTCAAATTGTCTCCAAGGCTTCTCCCCTGTGTGCATTCTGATGTAGCGTTAGATTACTTGACGTGGTGAAGCATTTCCCACATTCAGAGCAGCAGTAAGGCTTCTCTCCAGAATGTTTTCGCAGGTGTCTTTCAAGATATGATGGGAATGGGAAACTCTTCCCACAGTCAGAGCAGGAGTAAGGCTTCTCCCCTGTGTGAGTTCTCCGATGAGAGGTTAGATGACTTGATGTTGTGAAGCATTTCCCACAGTCAGAGCAGGAGTACGGTTTCTCTCCAGAATGTTTCCGCAAGTGTATTTCAAGATATGATGGGAATGGGAAACTCTTCTCACAGTGAGGACAGTGGTGGAGGCTTCTCTCCAGTGTGCGTTCGATGGTGCACGTTCAAGCCACTCAGTTGGAGAAACTCATCCCACAGTCATTACAGGAATAAGGCTTCTCTCCGGAATGTTTTCGCAGGTGTCTTTCAAGATATGATGGGAATGGGAAACTCTCCTCACAGTGAGGACAGCGGTGAGGCTTCTCTCCAGTGTGCGTTCGATGGTGCACGTTCAAGCCACTCAGTTGGGAGAAACTCATCCACAGTCATTACAGGAATAAGGCTTCTCTCCGGAATGTTTTCGCAGGTGTCTTTCAAGATATGAAAGGAACGGGAAACTCTTTCTTACATTGGGACAGGTGGTGAGACCTCTTAACTTTGCTCACTTTCGCGTGTTGCTTGACTGAAGCAGGTAATGTCTCAACTTGGTCAGAGGAGATAGGGGTCTTTCCTGTGTGAATGACAGCAGAACAACAGATGAGCCGGTGTAACACAATCATTGCATCAAATTATAATAAAAGACGTGCACAATTAAGCAGTACTGAAAATGGATATAGACAACTCTGCTTTAAAATGGTAGGTTTCTCTGCTTTAAGTGTATGGAGATCCTGGTGGAGCTACCTTTTTATTTTATTCTACCTAGGTTAATCTGATTTATTTAACCTTTACTTAACTAGGCAAGTCAGTTAAGAACAAATTCTTATTTACAATGACGACCTACCTGGGAACAGTTAACTGGGTTAGAACGAGGCAGAATGACAGATGTGTACCTTGCCAGCTCGGGGATTCGATCCAGCAACCTTTCGGTTACTGGCCCAACGCTCTAACCACTAGACTACCTGCCACCCCATAGGGAGATCCATGGTGGAGCTACCTAGGTTTCTCTGCTTTAAGTGTCTGGAGATCCGTGGTAGGTTCTCTGCTTTAAGTGTCTGGAGATCGGTGGTAGGTTCTCTGCTTTAAGTGTCTGGAGATCGGTGGTAGGTTTCTCTGCTTTAAGTGTAATGGAGTCCGTGGTAGGTTTCTCTGCTTTAAGTGTCTGGAGATCCGTGGTAGGTTTCTCTGCTTTAAGTGTATGGAGATCCGTGGTAGGTTTCTCTGCTTTAAGTGTTTGGAGATCCGTGGTAGGTTTCTCTGCTTTATGTATGGAGATCCGTGGTAGGTTTCTCTGCTTTAAGTGTCTGGAGATCCGTGGTAGGTTTCTCTGCTTGGAACTATAATGCTACATTTCCTTTCTCTTCTTTTTTAAGGACAATGACACTGTATATGATATATGCCATTTGTGTCACTACAGACCCTGGTTCGATTCCGGGCTGTATCACAACCGGCCATAGGGCAGCGCACAATTGGCCCCAGCGTTGTCCGGGGTTTGGCCGGGGTAGGCCGTCATTGTAAATAAGAATTTGTTCTTTAACTGACTTTGCCTAGTTAAATAAAGGTTAAATTAAAAATAAGAACATTTAGCAGACGCTTTTATCCAAAGCCACTTAGTCATATGTAACGGGGTTAATTATGTTTCCACTTGCCACTGCAGAACTGTTTATTTAATGGTTATGTATTATAACTGGTTGGTGAAAGTTAGATGTCAATAAGGTGTAATGTCATTGACTAGACTTGCAGATAGGAGGAGATCACGAACGTATTCCCAGTCTGATAATGGACATGCAAGCGGTAGGTCACGTTCTGAAATTACGTATTCTATTTACAATGTGTACGAGTTCTACTACCACTGGTGAGCGCCTTTAAACGGAGATTAATCAACTAATTTTTTATTTTTTTTAATACTCTGACAGACCTAAAAATACTACTTAAAACCTGCTTTTACCATGATCAACAGATTCACCAATGTCTTCCTTCTCCTCTTTGTTAACGGTGACATTCAGCCCCAGTGTTTGACTGCTGTCTGCCGTCTCTGGACTCTCTTCTGTGTGAATGAGAACAGAAGACCATGTCAAAGGCTGCAATAAACATACCATCAAAACTATAGTATTGAAACTAGTCAACTTGCAGGGGATAATTTTTTTAAATGTATTACTAAAACCATGTAACAAAGTGGCAGGCAAACAACTAAATAACCCAAGTATGTCTTTTAATCTGCCGTGCTCAAGCCACAACAGCAAATTAAAAACAGGATTGCGTCTTAAAAACAATACCGTAATCAATCTGTCTGGCTAAAAGGTAAGTATGCAAACCAGCAGACGCTGTTCCCCACGGACAAGAAAACCTGCTCTCCTACCTGGGTAATCATCACATTCCCATGATAAAACCTGCTCTCCTACCTGGGTAATTGTCCTATTCCCATGATAAACCCTGCTCTCCTACCTGGGTAATCGTCCTATTCCCATGATAAAACCTGCTCTCCTACCTGGGTAATCGTCGAGGTAACAGGAGCAAGGAGGTTCATCAAATGGAAAGTAGAAATGATAGCCCAGCTAACAGAAGCAGGGTTTTATTACATGGGCATAGGAATTACTCCAGGTAGGCAGAGCAGGTTTAGCATGGGAATAGGATCATGAAATTACCCAGGTACACATGAGCACGGGTTATTCATGGGATTAGGTGAGTTAACCCAGGTAAGGAGAGCAGGTTTTATCATGGGAATGGACGATTACCCAGGTAAAGAGCAGGTTTATCATGGGAATAGGACGATTACCCAGGTAACAGAGCAGGTTTATCATGGGAATAGGATGATTACCCAGGTAACAGAGCAGGTTTTATCATGGGAATAGGATACTATACCAGGTAAGGAGAGGTTTTATCATGGAATAGGACGATTACCAGGTAGGAGAGAGCAGGTGTTTAATGGGAATAGTGACTATTACCCAGGTAGAGAGCGTTTATCATGGGATTGATTATTACCCAGGTAACAGAGCAGGTTTTTTATCATGGGAATGGACATTACCCAGGTAGAGAGCAGGTTTATCATGGGAATGTGATTATTACCCAGGTAGGAGAGCAGGTTTTTATCATGGGAATGGACGATTACCCAGGTAAAGAGCAGGTTTTATCATGGGAAATGGAATTACCCAGGTAAAAGAGCAGGTTTTATCATGGAATGGTGATATTACCCAGGTAGGAGAGCAGGTTTTATCATGGGAATAGGATATTACCCAGGTAACAAGCAGGTTTATCATGGAATAGGAGATTACCCAGGTAGGAGAGCAGGTTTATCATGGGAATGGGATATTACCCAGGTAACAGAGCAGGTTTATCATGGGAATAGGACGATTACCCAGGTAGGAGAGCAGGTTTTATCATGGGAATAGGACGATTACCCAGGTAGGAGAGCAGGTTTTAATCATGGGAATAGGACGGATTACCCAGGTAGGAGACGCAGTGGGGTTTAATCAGGGAATGTGATTCA
>NW_019944095.1:33402-53435 GCF_002910315.2 Salvelinus sp. IW2-2015
TGACGGTTTTGCCGAAGAGGTCTTAGTCGCGCAATCTACCGAAAAACATTGCATAAAACTCCTTGAATGACAACCAACACTTCATTTTCCCACTCCTACTAGGAGTAGTACTGTTGACCAATCACTGACAAAGGGGTGTAGACTTCAGCTACTGAACTGTGACCTGCCTCAACAACAACAACAAAATAATTTTTTGGGCACAAACAGCCGAAGACCAAAAACATCACCAAATGTTATAGTAATATATGTGCCAATTGTTTCGCCTGGGAAACATACATCTTAAAGAGTAAAGTTAGGCTCCTTTAGTCCATTACTGGGCTAGGTAAAACCCAAATAGCTCATGTTAGCCAGCTACATCTACCTCACAATTTTAGACTTTATTTAGTAGCTTAGCCAGCCAAAGGGGGAACTAAGTTTCCGTAGCAATAATTGAATACAACGAAAAAAGGGATTTTTATTTTTTTTAAGCAAGGGACGTGTGATTCGGTCTAGTTTAAAGTTTTATTGGTCGTATGTATAGGATACACATGGTATACACCATCCAAGGCTGCTTGCCTACTGTAGGTTCCTTCTGGACAATGAACAAAGAAATAATACAACATAAGAATACGACCATAAAGTAAATAGCTCAGTAGAATAGAATACAATTTTTAGCATCAGTATAATACAGGAAGCACAATTTATAGTACACTATTTACACATGTTTGGGGGATGGGGATAGGGGGGGGCAACTAGCTAGCTAGCAAGCCATAAATGACATAACAGTCCTGATATTCATACAGCCTTTTTTGTTTTCTTTTACAGGTTGTCTGCATCACAGGAGAGATGGCATCAGTGAAAGATGCAGTCAAACACTCCGGCTCAATGTCATCACCAAATAAAGAAGAGGAAGTGAAGATTTGGGAATGTGACGATTACCCAGGTAGGAGAGCAGGTTTTATCATGGGAATAGGACGATTACCCAGGTAGGAGAGCAGGTTTTATCATGGGAATAGGATGATTACCCAGTACAGAGCAGGGTTATCATGGGATAGGATGATTACCCAGGTAACAGAGCAGGGTTTATCATGGGATAGGATGATTACCCAGTAGGAGAGCAGGTTTTATCATGGGAATAGGAATTACCCAGGTAAGAGCAGGTTTATCATGGGAATGGATATTACCCAGGTAGGAGAGCAGTTTTATCATGGGAATGGACGATTACCCAGGTAACAGAGCAGGTTTTATCATGGGAATGTGATTATTACCCAGGTAGGAGAGCAGGTTTTATCATGGGAATGTGACGATTACCCAGGTAACAGAGCAGGGTTATCATGGGAATAGGATGATTACCCAGGTAAGAGCAGGGTTTATCATGGGATAGGATGATTACCCAGGTAGGAAGCAGGTTTTATCATGGGAATAGGATGATTACCCAGGTAACAGAGCAGGTTTATCATGGGGATAGGATGATTACCCAGGTAGGAGAGCAGGTTTTATCATGGGAATAGGATGATTACCCAGGTAACAGAGCAGGTTTTATCATGGGAATAGGACGATTACCCAGGTAACAGAGCAGGTTTTATCATGGAATAGGACGATTACCCAGGTAGGAGAGCAGGTTTTTATCATGGGAATAGGACGATTAGTCAAAATGAATGACAGATTCCTTGATTTATCATTGATTAATTCATACTATTTTGAGGAAGTGTTTCTGGCTATGCTGTTGCTACGGTGGCTCAACAGGGACAAACCGTAATATTGCCGCTTTTTWMAAGTTTTTCCAAGCGAAGGTCATTAGAGAGTATGCGAGCAGACGGTCGCTTCTCTTAGCYGAGTTCTGCTTGGAACAAACTGAACCTGTATGCGGACACCTTCATAGTCCAATGACCTTACATGTTCTCTTTAGAGGCGAAATGGCACTGGCAGCCAAAAACTCCATCTAAACTTGAATAAATTCCCAATTGCGGTACTGTTTTAGAAACACAACTTTCATATCTCATCAAAATAATTTCACAAATGCAAAATATACACTTAGTATATCGGTTTTAACACAGTGGCAGCCAACAGTATATATTTTTTTAGTCTACATGAGTTTATTATGGATAAGAGCAGGAATATTTTTATTTGTCAAAAGGCAGTCAACCATCAATCACCATGTCACCAGAATAAGACCCTTGACGTTTATTGGAAAGGAKCATCAAGCTCATCACCGTGCACTTTCACCASCCTGTAAAATTCATCATAATTGATTTAATCTGTAGTTTAATCAACTGCATGGTCTGCCGATCCATAGTGGTAGGACCTCACGTCATCACGTTAGCCAAGTTCACTTTGATATGATAGTTTCCAAAGCCATTTCTCGCATAATTACATTTTACTGACACAAAAATATCCCACCATGTCGAACGAACAAATGATCTGTTGCCATTTATAAAATTGTACCGAAACGTCCAGTTTCCATCACAGCTGTAGCGTTAGTGATTTTTTTTTTATACAGTACGACTTTACATAAAAACAGTGGATGGAAACGTGATTACTGAGAAGATACTATCGTCAATAGGTGCTAAAGGTAGTTAGCGTCAGTATGAATGGGTTAGGTTTTAGCCAATAGCTTTCGCTATTAACTATTAACTACATCATATTTGATTTAGCTAGTTACCTAGCTACATATTTACATGTTGTACTTACTTGTGAGCTACAAAAAGTATGTTGTGACATTGTTTACTAGCTAGCTAAGAGTTGAGTATCATTAGCTACCGCTAACTAGCTAGGCCATGCCTGGCCATTTGCCTTACAACAGACCCCTTCGACTGAGGGGGGATTCTTACCTGAAGCCTTGTTTTGGTAGCTAAAGCGAAATCATAAATTATTTTTTGTGGAGTTATTTGTTAATTGTTTGACGAGTAGTGTTATTTATGCCTTGACATCGCTTCCCCAAAAAAATCCAACACAAACGCAATGTCAATTTCCGCATTTTCTCCTTCGACAGACTAGGCCTGTCTACAAATGTAGACTTACGCCACCTGTTGTGCGGGAGTGTGAATCACAGACATGATATAATAATTATGCAATATTGGATTCTACTCATTCGCAAACCAAACAACAACACACACCAGAAGAGGTTATATAAATGAAACGGAGTCAAACGTGGTTTCCATATGTTTGATGTGTTTTTGATACCGTTCCATTCCAGCCATTACAATGAGGCCGTCCTCCTATAGCTCCTCCCACCAGCCTCCACTGACAAACACACACACACACACACACATATAAAATAGCCATAGTTTAGCCTTTCTGACCACCAAGTTCTCTAAATGAACAAAGATTCTTAGCCTGTCCGTCAAAGTTGTTCGAAACCATAATTTGAGTTGAAAATGTGACACATTTATTGAAGTATTTTTATTCGGTACATGGAAATTTAACTACAAAAGGTCACTACGTCATCACACGCAGCCTTTTATCTGCAACAAGTCAATTTGATGGGAAAATGAGCATATAGTTTTGTGATTTTAGAATATTCACATGAAAATCTGTCTCCAATTGGATGGAAACCTAGCTACTGTTCTGTGAATCAAGGTAAACCGACTCAATCTTGCTAGATGTTGATTTGAGAGATGAACTCATCACCTAGATTGTTCTACCRTTGTACCACAGATAATTCACTGGCATGTATAMATGTGAAKCATCCSGTTGGCATATTTGGTATTGAGAGGAAGCCCAGTGGTCAGYAGTGTTAAAAAATTKAACGAGATGTATTTTGGCCGACATTCAGCTCATTTTCTCATCAATKRAACATTTGCTCTCTGTTTCCAAAACTAAAATCTGTAACAGAGTGCACAACATTTGGTAGACTTACCTAATTGTTTATGGATATTACTTTATTTAGGACGAGTGCACTAGATAGTGGGTGTTTTCCTAATGAACGTCATTCAGTAGGGCACAAATGGTTTTCATCCTGTTTTTCACGGTAGCTAGCTAGCTTGTCCCAAGTAGATATCTAGCCGGCTGGCTAATTCACAACTCACCAAAAAAAAACGTACTTGGTTTAAATAGCTACAAATCGATTTCTTTGCAAGTTTCCCCACTACTTCTGTKAATCAACTTTTTTCACGATAAGAAACATATTTCATCAATAAATACCTTGTTTACTGTAAAACGTTCTCGTTATTTTGTTTAGGGGGAGAAGCAATATATATATATCTCGAATGATTTATGCAAAGCTAATTTCCCGCTTGATTATGAAATTGTTGAGCTGGAATCTCATGTGTTTGTTGTCAAAGATACTGATAACGACTGCGTTTATTACAAAGATGAGGCTACGTGCTGCAATACTGTCCAGAGGAAGGGCGTAAAATCCCTTGTCCAGTTTCCAACAGACGTGGAAAGGTATGTACTACATAATGAGAAGATGCATTTGGAGTAATTAAGACATGGTGATGGCACACGTCGTTAGTTGTGTAATCAGTAGTGGGCTGTATCCATGACTACCCGTGCAATCAATCACCAAAACAATGACCACTGATGTATCAAACATGCTAGCTACCAGCAATGAAACTAAACTACAGCTGGGTTTAACACAGCTAGTATGAGGCAGCATGGCTAGCTAACGGTAGTTTACCAATGTGTCCAGCTGTATTACATCAAAGGCTATGCTGCACAATCAACAGAAGMCAATAATTTGTGACGCTGGGTCATTTCAAGGTAATTTATCGAGCTGTTGAACACCATTAAGTAACTTTTAAATGATGGTAGATGTCYGTAAAACATTGTATAGGCAACTACTTATGTYCTGTTGCCCTGTGATCAGATAAAGTAAGAATACCCACAAAATATAGTCTACTTTAAGTTATATGCATCTTCAGAAAATAGACAAAACTCAAAAGGTTGTACATTTATTAAGATTGTCTGTTGACATGGTGAAAAATATAGAACATGTCAAAACCATGAAAGTAGAGCATTTGATCACATTGTGCATGTATCCCCTCAATAGGGTAATGGACTAAAAAGAAAGATATACACCATGTGTAACATCAGAGCAGAGCTTCAACACATCATGTTTCAGAGGGCAGCAACTGAACATGTTTCATAGGTAAATGGTGGTCTTTATTCTGATGTTTCATAGGACAGGATAAAGTGTGGGTCTTTTATCTGATGTTTCATAGGACAGATACAGTGTGGGTCTCTTTATTGTGATGTTTCATAGGACAGGATACAGTGTGGGTCTTTATTGTGATGTTTCATAGGACAGGATAAATGTGTTCTTTATTGCTGATGTTTCATAGGACAGGATAAAAGTGGGTCTTATTTGATGTTTCATAGTGAGATAAAGTGTGGGTCTTTATTATGATATGTTTCAGATAGAGGTCAGATAAAGTTGGGTCTTTTATTGTGAGTTTTCAGAGACAGGATAAAGTGTGGGTCTTTATTTGATTTTCATAGGGAGGATAAATGGTGTCTTTATTGTATTTCATAGGTAGATAAGTTGTGTGTCTTATTGGATGTTCATAGACAGGATAAAGTGTGTCTTTATTGTTGATGTTCATAGGACAGGATAAAATGTGGGTCTTTATTCTGATGTTTCATAGACAGGATAAAGTGTGTCTTTATTGTGATGTTCATAGGACGATAAAGTTGGGTCTTTATTTGATGTTTCATAGGACAGGATAAAGTGTGGGTCTTTATTGTGATGTTTCATGAGGAAAGGATAAAGTGTGTTCTTTATTGTGATGTTTCATATCAGGATAAAGTGTGGTCTTTATTGTGATGTTTCATAGACAGGAATAATGTGTGGTTTATTGTGATGTTTCATAGGACAGGATAAAGTGTGGGTCTTTATTTTGATGTTCATAGGACAGGATAAAGTGTGGGCTTTATTGTGATGTTTCATAGGACAGGATAAAGTGTGGTCTTTATTGTGATGTTTCATAGTAGTCAGAATAAAGTGTGGGTCTTTATTGTGATTTCATATCAGAATAAAAGTGGTGGTCTTATTGTGATGTTTCATAGACAGGAATAAAGTGTGGGTCTTTATTCTGAGTTTCATAGGAGGATAAATGTGGGTCTTTATTGTGATTGTTCATAGGTCAGGATAAAGTGTGGGTCTTTATGTGATGTTTCATAGTCAGGATAAAGTGTGGGTCTTTATTGTGATGTTTCATAGGACAGGATAAATGTGGGTCTTTATTGTTGATGTTTCATAGGACAGGATAAAAGTGTTGTTCTTTATTGTGATGTTCATAGGCAGGATAAAGTGTGGGTCTTTATTGTGATTTTCATAAGTCAGGATAAAGTGTTCTTTATTTGATGTTCTAGACTTAATAAAGTTTCTATTAATATCTTAGCAATCAGCTTCATCGGCTGTCTCACAGAGGAGGTGTGTCGGCTTTGATTGAAGCAAAGTTGACGTAGACCCCAAAAGTCTGCTTCTACAGGATGGACCATATACACTAACTATAGCAAGGACACGACAGTAAGAATGTAACTTCCTCCTTTGGGTACTGGTCACAGGAGATAGCAAGAAAGCTGCCTTCTGACTCTACTTCACACTCCTCTCACTGCATCACATTGAAGACCACACTGACAGGGCCCACTGCATCACAGTTGAAGACTACACTACAGGGCCCACTGCATCACAGTTGAAGACCACACTGACGCCACGTGCATCACATTAGACCAACTGACACCCACTGCATCACAGTTTGAAGACCACACTGACGGGGCCCACATCACAGTTGAAGACCACACTACATCAGGCCACTGCATCACAGTTGAAGACCACACTGACAGGCCCACTGCCATCACAGTTGAAACACTACACTGACAGGCCACTGCATCACAGTTAAAGACCACTCTGACGCCCACTGCATCACAGTTTAATCCACACTGACGCCACTGGGATCACATTAAACCCACCACTACAGCCCACTTGCATTCACTTTATATATACAACACTACAATTCTCTCACGTGTCTATCAAGTTGAAACTACTACTGACGGGTCTATTCTCATTCTATCTATTAAACCCACATACGCCCCACTGCATTCACCAGGGGTTTAAAATCTTCACACGGATCCATGCCGCACGTTCTATCTCTCTATATCTATATCTACGTTCTCTCTATCTTCATCACAGTGTATATCTCTCTATCACTCAGTGCCCACTGCATCACTAAGACCCACTATATCTATCTCTCTATACCATCACAGATAAGACTACATACTAGGCCCAGCTTCATTCGCATTTAAACCATCTCTGACGGTGCCACGGGTCATCACAGTGGTTGATAAAAACCACGAAACGGTCCCACGGTTTGCTATCCAGCTTTAAGATCCACCACTGACACCCACTGCATCACAGTTGAAGACCACACTGACAGGCCCACTGCATCACAGTTGAAGACCACACTGACGGGCCCACTGGCATCACAGTTGAAAACCACACTGACACCTGCCCACTGCATCACAGGTTGAAGACCACACTGACGGCCCATGCATCACAGTTGAAGAAACCTCTGACGCCCACTGCATCACAGTTGAAGAGACCACCTGACGGGCCACCCTGCATCACAGTTGAAGACCACCCTGACGGGGCCACTGCATCACAGTTGAAGAACCACCTGACGGGCCCACGGCATCACAGTTGAAGACCACTCTAGGGCCCACTGCCATCACAGTTGAAAAAACCACCCTGGACGAGGCCACGGGCATCACGTGAAAACCACCCTTACGGGCCCACTGCATCACAGTTGAAGACCACTCTGACGGGGCCCACTGCATCACAGTTGAAGACCACCCTGACGGGGCCCACTGCATCACAGTTGAAAACCACCCTGACGGGGCCCACTGCATCACAGTTGAAAACCATACAATCCCCTTCATTTTTGTTGTTCCTCACTAGGTCAAATTAGTGTGGAATAACTTCAAGAGTCATGGGATGAATGTAGATTCAAAGATGTTATAATTACAATTAAATTGATAAAATAAAAAATTACAATAAAAATGGACAAATGTCATTTCTTTTAACTCACCAAGTCTGGTGGGACCATCTGGTGTTTTACGAGATGGAAAAAAGGCACCCAATCAAGATGGTACCAAAGCTGACGGACAAACACATTCATTTGTCACCCTTCACAAACATGGGAGTGAAGCTGGCAGCACAGGTGTTTATTAGACACACTGTCTCTGCAGGTAAAGAAGCACGTTAACATAAATATCGACAATAAATGTACATTCATATGTTCAAGACACTAACTTGTTATTGCTTAAATACTGTACTACCATATAACTATACAAATATTAATAAATAAAAAGATGGAACATCATGTAGTAACAATTATGTATTAGTACTAATGAATACTTTACTTACTCAAGGGATGCAAACTATGATGCAGCTAGGCTAACTGCCTAAGGAGGACAAACTATGACACAATTAGGCTAATGTAACAGTATAACTTTATGGTGTCCCCTCGCCCCGACCCGGGCGCGAACCAGGGACCCTCTGCACACATCAACAACAGTCACCCACTGCAAGGGCCGTGGCCTCCACAAAGGCCACGGCCCTTGCAGAGCAAGGGGAACTACTACATCAATGTCTCAAAGCGAGTGACGTCACCGATTGAAACGCTATTAGCGCGCACCACCGCTAACTAGCTAGCCATTTCACATCCGTTACACTCGACCTCCTTTCCGCAGCAACCAGTGATCCGGGTCAACAGCATCAATGTAACAGTATAACTTTATGGCGTCCCCTCACCCCGACCCTGGCGCGAACCAGGGACCCACTGCACACATCAACAACGGTCACCCACGAAGCATCGTTACCCATCGCTCCACAAAGGCCGCGGCTCTTGCAGAGCAAGGGGAACTACTACTTCAAGGTCTCAAAGCGAGTGACGTCACTGATTGAAACGCTATTAGCGCGCACCACCGCTAACTAGCTAGCCATTTCACATCCGTTACACTAACTGCCTAAGGAGGACAAACTATGACGCAGCTAGGCTAACTGCCTAAAGAGGACAAACTATGACAGAGCTAGGCTAACTGCCTAAGGAGGACAAACTATGATGCAGCTAGGCTAACTGCCTAAGGAGGACAAACTATGATGCAGCTAGGCTAACTGCCTAAGGAGGACAACAGTTGCAAACAAGAGTTTCTATTGGACAAATTCAGGGACACTATATATACACACTAAAGTAGGTGGACATCCCTTGAAATTAGTGGATTTGGCTATTTCAGCCACACCCGTTCCTGACAGTTGTATAAAATCGAGCACACAGCCATGCAATCTCCATAGACAAACATTGTCAGTAGAATGGCCTTACTGAAGAGCTCAGTGACTTTCATCGTGGCACCGTCATAGGATGCCACCTTTCAAACAAGTCAGATCGTCAAATTTCTGCCCCGGTCAACTGTAAGTGCTGTTATTGTGAAGGAAGATGGAAGGAAGGAAGGAAGATGTCTAGGAGCAACAACGGCTCAGCCTCAAAGTGGTAGGCCACACAAGCTCACAGAACGGGACCGCTGAGTGCTGAAGTGTGTAGCTCGTAAAAACCATCTGTCCTCGGTTGCAACACTCACTACCGGGCTCCAAACTGCATCTGGAAGCAATGTCAGCACAAGAACTGTTCGTCGGGAGCTTCATGAATTGCGTTTCCATGGCCGAGCAGCTGCGCACAAGCCTAAGATCACCATGCGCAATGCCAAACGTTGGTTGGAGTGGTGTAAAGCTAACCGCCGTTGGACTCTGGAGCAGTGGAAACGCATTCTCTGCAGTGATGAATCACGCTTCACCATCTGGTGACAGACGAATCTGGGTTTGGTGGATGCCAGGAGAACGCTACCTGACGCAATGCATAGTGCCAACTGTAAAGTTTGGTGGAGGAGGAATAATAATGGTCTGGGGCTGTTATGTTTATCAAATCCAAATCATAATTGTTATTTGTCACATACACATTAGCAGATGTTAATGCGAGATGTAGCGAAATTGTTGTGCTTCTATTCCGACAATGCAGTAATAACCAACAAGTAATCTAACCTAACAATTCCACAACTACTACCTTATACACACAAGTGTAAGATAAAGGAATATGTACATAAAATAAATATGAATGAGTGATGTACAGAACGGGCATAGGCAAATGCAGTAGATGTATAGAGTACATCATACATATGAGATATAATGTAGGTATTTTGTAAACATAAAGTGCATAGTTTAAAGTGGCTAGTGATACATGTATGTAACATAAAGATGGCCAAGAAGCAGTAGATGGATATAGGAAGTACAGTATATTACATATACATATGAGGATGAGTAGTAGTATTAAACATTATTATTAAGTGGCATTGTTAAAAGTGTAGTGAATACATTTTACATAATTTCCATCAATTCCATATTAAAGTGGCTGAAAGTTGAGTCAGTATGTTGGCAGCGGCCACTAAATGGTTTAGTGGTGGCTGTTTAACAGTCTGGATGGCCTGAGATTAGAAAAGCTGTTATTCAGTCTCTCATCCCTGCTTGGAGCCACTGTACGACCTCGCCTTCTGGGATGATAGCGGGTGAACAGCAGTGGGCTCGGTGGGTGTTTGTCCTTGATGATCTTTATGGCCTTCTGTACCAATCGGTGGTGTATGTGTCCTTGGGGAGGGCAGTTTAGTTTGTCCCGGTGATGCGTTGTGCAAGACCTCACTACCCTCTGGAGAAGCCTTACGTTTGGCGGCAGCAGTTGCCGTACCAGGCGTGAACAGCCCGGACAGATGCTCTCATTGTGCATCTGGTAGAAGTTTGTGAGTGCTTTGGTGACAAGCCGAATTTCTTCCAGGCCTCGGAGGTTGAAGAGCGCTGCTGCGGCCTTTCTGCAGCGACGCTGTCTGGGGGGTGACCAATGTCGTTTTTCCTGATGTGTACACCGAGGGAACTTAAAACTTTTCCACCTTCTCCACTACTGTTCCGTCGATGTGGATAGGGTGCCGCCCTCGGCTGTTTCCTGGAAGCCACAATCATCTCCTTTTGTTTTGTTGACGTTGGAGTGTGAGGTTATTTTCCTGACACACACTTCCCGAGCCTCACCTCTCCCTGTAGGCCGTCTCGTCGTTGTTGGTAATTCAAAGCCTACCACTGTTGTGTCGTCGCAAACTTGGATGATTTGAGGTTGGAGGGTGCATGGTCACGCATCATGGGTGCAACAGAGAGTACAGGAGAGGCTCAGGAAGCACCCTTTGTGGGGCCCCAGTGTTGAGGATCAGCGGGTGGAGATGTGTTACTACCCTCACCACCTGGGGCGGCCCGTCAGAAGTTCAGGACCAGTTGCGCACAGGGCGGAAGTTCGAAGACCAGGGTCTCGAGCTTAATGACGAGTTTGGAGTACTATGGTGTTAAACTGAGTGTAGTCGATGAAACAGCATTCCTCACATAGGTATTCCCTTGGTCCAAGATGGCGTTAGGCAGTGTGCCAAGATTGTTGCGATTGCGTCGTCTGTGGACCGTTATTGGGTCGGTAAGCCAAATTGGAGTGGGTCTAGGGTGTTCAGGTAGGGTGGAGTATATGCTCCTTGATAGCTCTCAAAGCACTTCATGATGACGGAAGTGAGTGCTACGGGGCGGTAGTCGTTTAGCTCAGTTACCTTAGTTTTCTTGGGAACAGGAACAATGGTGGCCCTCTTGAAGCATGTGGGAACAGCAGACTGGGATAAGGATTGATTGAATATGTCCTTAAACACACCAGGGAGCTGGTCTGCGCATGCTCTGAGGACGCGGCTGGGCCTGCAGCCTTGCGAGGGTTAACACGTTTAAATGTTTCACTCACCTCGGCTGCAGTGAAGGAGAGCCCGCAGGTTTTGGTAGCGGGCCGTGTCAGTGGCACTGTATTGTCCTCAAAGCGAGCAAAAAAGTTATTTAGTCTGTCTGGGAGCAAGACATCCTGGTCCGMGACGGGGCTGGTTTTCTTTTTGTTATCCCAGTTTCGTTCCGTTTGCTTCCATTTCAGAAATTTTTTCTTGGAAGAGTTCCAGTGTTTGAATATTCATAGCCATAGCTATATAATATAGCATCATTCTCTGCTTGAGCCATGTGTTTGAGTAGTCTAAACTAGCTAGCTGCATTCGCTAGCTAAGTGAAAGTGGGAAAAAAATACTAAATATAGCTAGCTCTCCCTCTTTCTCCTCTCCTTTATATTTGAACTTTTTCAAAACTGTTCAACAATTGTCTTTCTCTTTGAGTAAACTACTCACCACATTTTATACACTKYAGTGCTAGCTAGCTGTAGCTTATGCTTTCAGTACTAGATTAATTCTCTGATMCTTTGATTGGGTGGRCAACATGTCAGTTCATGCTGCAAGAGCTCTGGAGGATGTCCTCCGGAAGTTRTCATAATCACTGTGTAAGTCTATGGAATGGTGAGAACCATGAGCCTCMTAAGTTTTGAATTTAAGTCAATGTACTCAGAGGAGGACGGAAACTATCTGTCCTCTGGCTACACCATGGTGCTACCCTACAGTGCTGTAGACCTTCATTGCAAAACAGTGTTTAATCAATTATTTGGTGACGTGAATCCATTTTTTGTTTCATCTAAAAATAACTTGTTCACTATTTTTCCCTGAGGAGGAAAAATTCACTGAGGAGGAAGGTCCTCCCCTTCCTCCTCTGAGGAGCCTCCACTGATTGGGCAGGCATAATCTACAGACAATAAACACAATTGCATTTTATTGATGGCAATTTGAATGCAGAGATACTGTGACGAGATCCATCACCTAATGTTTCAGCATGATAGTGCACAGCCCCATGTTGTAATGATCGCTACACAATTTCTGGAAACTGAAAATGTCCCAGTTCTTCCATGRCCTGCATACTCACCAGACAAGTCACCCATTGAGCATGTTTGGGATGCTCTGGATCTACGTGTACGGCGGCGTGTTCCAGTTCCCGCCAATATCCAGTAACCTTGCACAGCCATTGAAGAGAAGTGGGACAACGTTCCACAGGCCACAATCAACAGCCTGATCAACTCTATGTGAAGGAAATGTGTCACGCTGCATTAGGCAAATGGTGGTCACACCAGATACTGACTGGTTTTCTGATACACGGCCCTACCTTTTTCCCCCCTAAGGTATCTGTGACCAACCGATGCATATCTGTATTCCCAGTCATGKGAAATCCATAGATTAGAGCCTAATTAATTTATTTCAATTGACTGATTTCCTTATATGAACTGTATCTCAGGAAAATCTTTGAAATTGTTGTATGTTGTGTGTTATTTGTGTTCAGTGTAGTTGGGTGGGAACTCAACCAGTTCTTCCATTCCCCCCAGTAAGCACCTGCCTTCTTTTGGTTCATCTGAGGATCATCATAAGATGATCAAACGGAATAAAATGAGTTATTTCACATGTAAAGTTTGTCGACCCATACACGCCAGTGAATAAACATTGACAACATTCTCAGGTTATTTATTTGGGTAGTCCCCYGCTGATAGAGAAATGTTGTGTCCTGATGTCCAACACACAAACTAACATTSAAACAACATTTACCGGACACCACAGTGGAGGCCTGAGGGGGAAGCATCACATTGTCCCTAACCGCTGTTCTATGGTCAGGTATATTTCCATAATGGTTGGGGGTTACAGTTATCCCACTGGGCACAAACTAGTCAACAAAAAAAAAAAATCAACATTGTTTTAACAAAAACATTCAATGTGATGATGCTAAATCAACGACGTGGAAAACGGATTGGATTTGCAAAAAGTCAACAACAACAAAGGAATTCTGGAGAGAAAWAAATTCCCCCCAAACTTATTCCAACACAGTTCACACTTTTGTTGATTTCAAGTTAGGTAAACTCAATTACTACTTTAAATCAAAAGACATTGAACTGATGTTTATACCCAGAGGACTCTAGTTCTGTGGTTGGGAGGGAGCCCTTGGAGTAGAAGAGGATGCTAACTATTGTTAGCAATGCTACAGTTGGTCCTTCCTCCATGGGTAGGACACACCAGGGCTGCGTTCAGTACATAAAAACGGAATAAAACGTTCAATTGAATGGAAACGGTACTGAATGGCCAGTTGAAAAACAAGTTGAATTGTGGGTTCAAAATACACCACTGTCATTTTAAATATATGTCACTCCTTGCTTCAAGCCACACCGCGGCACGCCCACAGAACTGAGCAAACGCAACTCAAGTCTGTTCAAGAACATACAAGAATGTTTTGGGAAAAAACCTGTCGTTCAGTACAAACCGTTCCGGTAACATAGCAAACGTTCAAGCGAACTGAACGCAGCCCTGGGCTTGTATTCCCAAGCTGATCTAGGATCAGGCCACACCCCCTCTTATTCATAATGATTTAAAAAGGCAAAACTGATCCTAGATCTTTTTACTTTTACTCGAAAGGCTGCGTTTACACAAGCAGCACAATTCTCATCTTTTTTTTTCTTCTTCTCTCACTAATTTGTCTTTTGACCAATCAGATTCAGCTCTTTTGCCCAAATGCAGCTTTAATACAATTTTGGAATACGAGCCCTGATTCAGCTAATTCAATTTAGCCACATGTCTGGGCCATTATCCGTTTAAAATCAGGTGTTTAGTGCTGGGCTAGAACAAAAGCCTGCTAGCTCTCCAGGAATAGAGTTAGTGGACACTGTTCAGAGAATGAGAATCACTGCGGGATCCACAAGACAGTTTCTCCGGAGTTCCAATGACTTCCCTTCAGACCGGTACAAAGACAGCATCCTGTTTATGAGTGAGAGAGAAAACAAGCAACACTTCTCATTTTCTAAAACAGGCAAAAAGGACATTTCCTCAACAAGGTCTGTGCTGTAGGACAAAGAAATGATTTAAGTTCGGACTCAATTATTATTTTTTTTCTCTTCTCTCAATTTGCTACGAGAGAAACACTTGATCCGTTAATTCAAACATGATTTGTGAATTCATGAATTCTCTCTTCTCTTCAAAGTTTGGGCAGATACGAGTCCAGGCGCCAGAAACAAACCAAAAAAACTACAAGTATCATTGCCATTTACAGCAATAGTGCTACCCAGTAAGACCCCCGTCATGTACTGTCTCAGACCTCACAGGACATGATTTGACCGTTACCGTAGAAGCAGCCAGTTTGCAGAAACAACCGATGGAGCAGAAATACTAGGGCCGTTGTCTCTTTTCACTGGCTGGTTAATGAGAGAAACTGCCGGCCTGTAAGAAACCTGATTTGACTTTAAATTCATCAACAAAGACGGAACGAGGGAGAGAGTTGGAGGGAGAGGGAGAGATAGATGGAGGGAGAGGGAGAGCTAGATGGAGAGTTGGAGGAAGAGAGATGGAGAGTTGGAGGGAGAGATAGTTGGAGGGGGAGATAGATGGAGAGTTGGAGGGGGAGATAGAGGGAGAAGGAGACACATAAAGAGAGAGGTATAGGATGCATGCTCAGCTCCATACAGCTATTTTGTTTAATTATGATGTTTTGACCCAGGGTTTGGAGAAGTCCTTCATGGTCCTCACCCCTCCTTCACATTACTCCCTCTTCCTCTAATCCTCTTCTTCACTCCTTCCTCTTCTTCACTTTTCCTCCTCCTTACTTCAGCTCCTCCACCTCTCGTTTGATCTCTGTTACATAGTGGTGATCCTTCCCATGAGCCACTTCCATAATGGCGATCGCCTGCACAGGAAACAGGATATGACACGTTACCCATCAACTTTTGTTGGTCGTCACCATCTGGCCAAATTGCAAAGTCATAAACCCTGCCTATATCTACAATTACTCTTCTTAAAATCAGATTTTAAACCCTAAACCACACTGCTAACCTTACATTAAGACCAAACAGCACATTTTTGTTTTCATTCATTTTTACGACATAGCCAGTGTAAGTGGGAAACCATAGACCAGGGGATCTTTAACTGCCAGAGAGCTACAGGGTTCGCAGACTTGTAGTCCAGCTCTGCACTCACACCTGATTCAATTGAACAAAGCCCAGACTGAACCAAGAATAACTGAATAAGGTGTGTGTTTGTGTGTGACAGGGTTGAGGTCAAATCCATTTCAATTTCAGTCAATTCAGAAAATAAAACTAATTCCAATTCCACATTTTCCTCATTGAAAAGCATTGGAAGTTCAGTGTACTTCCTGAATGCCCCCCTGGCATTTCAGTGTACTTCCTGAATGCCCCCCTGGCGTTTCAGTGTACTTCCTGAATGCTCCCCTGGCGTATGATGATTTGTTACCTTCTTTAATGCCTTGACTCCCTGGGTCTTCCTCTCCAGTCCCAGGTAGAGACGGCCCAGTTTCAGGTACATGGAGGACACGTTCAGAGAATAGGCTGGGTAGTGGACACTGGACACACAGGAGAGATGAACCAATCAGAGAACAGGCTGGGTAGTGGACACTGGACACACAGGAGATATTTAACCAATCAGAAGATACTGGTAGTGACACTGACACACAGAGAGATAACCAATCAGAGAACAGCTGGTAGTGGACAGACACAGGGAGATGAAAACCAATCAGAGAATAGGCTGGGTAGTGGACACTGGACACACAGGAGAGATGAACCAATCAGAGAATAGGCTGGGTAGTGGATACACAGGAGAGATGAACCAATCAGAGAATAGGCTGACCAGTGGACGTAATGACGTGGTGTACATATCTGCTCATATGTGACGTGGTAAGCTATTTTCGGGGACCAGTTTTGTCTCGTGAGCGCTACTTTCATAACTAGTGGTTGAAAAGTACCGGAGACTCTCTAAGGTATCTATGACAACCACATATCACAGTCATATTAAAAGTAAAAATGTTCCTCGATAAAAGTTGCTATCAGAAAAGTCAGTACTAGTAAGAAAAGGTATGTGGCAGAGGAGGCTGCTTGAGGGGAGGACGGCTCATAATAATGTCTGGAATGGAGTCAATGGAATGGAATCAGACACACATGGTTTTCGTGTGTTTGATTCCATTCCATTCCAGTCATTATGATGTGCCGTCCTCCCCTCAGTAGCCTCCACTGTTATGTTGTATTTGCATGTGTTACCTGTACGGTTGTATGATCTTCTCTCCGTAGCTCATGGCTCCGTCCCAGTCCTGCATGTACAGACAGACTCCCATGGCCTGGTACATCATGTGAAGCATGTACACGTTAGTGTCGGCAAATACAGAGCTCATCTTCTCCTGGCTCAACTCGCAGATCTCCAGCAGGTCACTAGGGGGTGCTATAGAGTAAAGGACTCAACACAACCTGACCGAGGCCTCATTGCAACAAAAAAAAACAAGACCCCTTAAATTCAAATCTTGACCTGGAAGCCAAGTTCCACTGCGTTTTTTTTCTCCTTCCCCTCTAATCAGGGATTGATTTAGACCTGGGACACCAGGTGGGTGCTATTAATTATTAGAATAGAAAACCAGCAGGCTCCGGACCTCGTAGGGTCTGAGTTGAATAGTCCCAATAGTCCCTAGCCCCTTCTCCCAATAGTCCCTAGCCCCTTCTCCCAATAGTCCCTAGCCTCTTCTCCTAATAGTCCCTAGCTCCTAGGGTCTTCTCCCAATAGTCCCTAGCCCCTTCTCCCAATAGTCCCTGTTGGGAAAACAGAATTTGGCTATGTGCTAATGTTCATAACATTGGCTGTGCAGAAGTGATTTGTGGGTAAAAGGACAGAAGCTATGTTTGCTGAATGTCACTGGATATAAGACACGACATGTCACCTACAGCACAGGAACAGAATGTGACATTTCTACAGCGTACCACACACCCCTGCTGTCAATCAAACCTCCCACACTGTATCCAGACACTAAAGAGGGAGCAGCCAAAACACTCTTCTGCTTGTGTAGAAGCATATCTATTTTATTGGCTTGTCTTTTTGACCCATCCTTGTGCTTCTTGTCTATTGATTTATTTGCTGTTCTACTTTACACTGTTAAGGAATCACTTAACTTTACACTGGCCAGTCAGCATTTCATTATACAGTTAAGAACCGCTGTACTGTATATTGTAAACTTTGATTTGACGGGTAGAGGAGGTGACTGAGAAGGTGTGAGAGAGAGAGGAGGAGGTAGAGAAAGTGACAGTGACCGCAGGTGAAAGGGGGGACAGACAGTACCAGTCAAAAGTTTTAGAACACCTACTGATTCAAGGGTTTTCTTTATTTTTACCATTTTCTACATTGTAGAATAAAAGTGAAGAAATCAAAAATATGAAATAACACATATGGAATCATGTAGTAACCAAAAAATGTGTTAAACAAATCAAAATATTTTATATTTGAGATTCTTCAAAGTAGCCACCCTTTACCTTGATGACAGATTTGCACACTCTTGGCATTCTCTCAACCAGCTTCATGAGGTAGTCACCTGGAATGCATTTCAATTAACAGGTGTGCGTTCTTAAAAGTTAATTTGTGGAATTTCTTTCCTTAATGCGTTTTAGCCAATCAGTTGTGTTGTGACAAGGTAGGGGTGGTATACAGAAGATAGCCCTATTTGGTAAAATACCAAGTCCATATTATGGCAAGAACAGCTCAAATAAGCAAAGAGAAACCACAGTCCATTATTACTTTAAGACATGAAGATCAGTCAATACGGAACATTTCAAGAACTTTGAAAGTTTCTTCAAGTGCAGTCGCAAAAACACGAAGCGCTTTGAAACTGGCTCTCATGAGGACCGCCAAAGGAAAGGAAGACCCAGAGTTACCTCTGCTGCAGAGGATAAGTTCATTAGAGTTACCAGCCTCAGAAATTGCAGCCCAAATATTTTTACATTTTTATTTATTTAACCTTTATTTAACTTGGCAAGTCAGTTCATAACAAATTCTTATTTACAATGACGGCCAACCCCGGCCAAACCCGGACGACGCTGGGCCAAATGTGCGCCGCCCTATGGGACTCCCAATCACGGCGGGATGTGATACAGCCTGGATAAATAAATGCTTCACAGAGTTAAAGTAAAAGACACATCTCAACATCAACTGTTCAGAGGAGACACCAATAATAAGAAGAGACTTGCTTGAGCCAAGAAACACGAGCAATGAACATTAGACCGGGGGAAATTTGTCTTTTGGTCTTCAGTCCAAATTGGAGATTTTTGGTTCCACCCACCGTGTCTTTGTGAGACGCAGTGTTGGTGAACGGATGATCTCTGCATGTGTATTTCCCACCGTGAAGCATGGAGGAGGAGGTGTTCTTTTGTGGGGGTGCTTTGCTGGTGACACTGTCTGTGATTTATTTAGAATTCAAGGCAGCATTCTGCAGCGATACGCCATCCCATCTGGTTTGGGCTTAGTGGGATTATCATTTGTTTTTCAACAGGACAATGACCCAAAACACCTCCAGGCTATGTAAGGGCTATTTTACCAAGAAGGAGAGTGATGGATTGCTGCATCAGATGACCTGGTCTCCAAAATTCCCCAACCTCATCCAAATTGAGATGGTTTGTGATGAGTAGGACCGCAGAGTGCARGAAAAGCAGCCAACATATGCTCAGCATATGTGGGCACTCCTTCAAGAATGTTGTAAAACCATTCCAGGTGAAGCTGGTTGAGAGAATGCCAAGAGTGTGCAAACCTGTCATCAAGGCAAAGGGTGGCTATTTGAAGAATCTCAAATATAAAATACATTTTTATTTGTTTAACACTTTTTTGGTTACTACATGATTCCATATGTGTTATTTGATAGTGTTGATGTCTTCACTATTTTTCTACATTGTAGAAAATAGTAAAAATAAAAAATAAACCTTGAATGAGTAGGTGTTCTAACACTTTTGGCCGGTAGTGTAGACGGAGAGAGAGAGAGAGCAGAGATTGTATAGAAAAACTAAGAGGTTCACAGTAGGGAAAGAAAAGGATATTCTTGTAGTGCTTAGCTCTACGGAACTCTTCAATAACATTCCTGGCGTAGTGAACCATCTTTCTGACCTCCTCCGGGGGAGAGCTCAACTTACGAAGCTCCATCTTAGCTCCATCCTAGAACGAGGTAGAGAGAGAGGAGAGAAGACCCGAGTCAGGGTTACACAGCAACTTCTTTACTTGTAAAAACCACCACAAAATAGGTCACTATAACTAACCTATGAAACTCTTATTACTACTACTACTAC
>NW_019944095.1:55189-60243 GCF_002910315.2 Salvelinus sp. IW2-2015
ACTGTGAACACCTACACAGAGGGACAGGAAGTAGGGTACAGCAGGTCAATGTAACTGTTGGTAACACCTACACAGAGGGACAGGAAGTAGTGTACAACAGGTCAATGTAACTGTTGAACACCTACACAGCGGGACAGGAAGTAGGGTACACAAGGTCAATGTAACTGTTGAACACCTACACAGCGGGACAGGAAGAGTTAATAAAACAGGGTTAGAGGCCAGGTTGTGTGTATTCAGGCCAGGTCTCACCTCGTCTCCAGGCTGGATGTCCTGCACGGCTCGTACCTCAGCCTCTGTTCCCTTATAGGTGACGATGACGTTAGGACTACAACTATGGTTCATCAATGCTACACTGGAGGGGGGAGAGAGAGAGGGGAGGGGGAGAGAGGGAAGGGAGAGAGAGAGAGGGGGGAGAGGGAGAGAGGAGGGAAGGGAAGAGAGAGAGGGAAAGGGAAGAGAGAGAGGGAAGGGGGAGAGAGAGAGGGGGAGGGGCAGAGAGAGAGGGAAAGGGAAGAAGAGAGAGGGAAGGGGGAGAGAGAGAGGGGGAGGGGCAGAGAGAGAGAGGGAAGAGGGAAGAGAGAGAGGAAAGGGAAGAGAGAGAGGGAGGGGGAGAGGAGAGGGGGGAGGGGCAGAGAGAGAGAGGGAAGGGGAGAGAGAGAGAGGGAAGGGGAGAGAGAGAGAGAGGGAGGGGGAGAGAGATAGGGGGAGAGAGAGAGAGAGAGGGCAGAGCACAAAGGGGGAGAGAGACAGTGTTAGATAATACCTTTGGTGATGAGGATAATGATAACTTCTTTGTGTCATCCATCCTCAATGATTTTTAATGTGTGTACTGTTCCTGTACTGCCATTGCATTGTGGTGAATGGGCCGGACAGTGACTACATTGTAGACTTACTCAGGGAACACAGCAGAGCCCAGGTGAGACAGCTCCTCATCCTCTATGGTGAAGCCATTACAGTTTACCTACGAGAGGGAAGGGCCGGAGAGAGTGAGAGGGGGGGAGAGAGCGAGAGGGAAAGGGGGAAAGGGAGGGGGGGAGAGAGAGGGGAGGGGGAGGGAAACAAGAGGGGAGGGGGGAGAGAGAGGAGGGGGAGAGCGAGAGGAGAGGGGGGAGAGAAGAGAGAAAAGAGGGGGAGAGACAGAGAGAGAGAGAGAGAGAAAGAAGGTAGGAGAGACAGAGAGAGAAAGAAGAGAAGGGGGGTGAAAGAGAGGGGGGAAAGAGAGAGTGGAGGGGTGAAAGAGAGAGTGGGAGGGGTGAAAGAGAGAGTGGGAGGGGTGAAACGAGAGAGTGGGTGAAGAGAGGGGGGGGGTGAAAGAGAGGGGGGTGAAAGAGAGAGTGGGAGGGGTGAAGAGGGGGAAGAGAGAGTGGGTGAAAGATTGAGGGGGTGAAAAAGAGAGGGGGGGGTGAAAGAGAGAGAGGGGGAGGACAAGGGGGGGGTGTTGTAGAAGGGAGCAGGGTGTATTCTACCAGGAATTACAGTAGAAATGATGCAGACCTGCTATATCTGTCTAGAATAACTAGATCTTATGCTTACCTGACCAAAGAGCACAGTCAGGGTTTGGTCATCAGGAAGTCTATGTGTTTAGAGTAGAAATGATGCAGTGCTGCTATATCTGTCTGGTTATCTATATTCTTCTCACTGTCCAACTTACCAGGTCTGATAACGAGAGGAGAGAGGGAGAGAGAAGAGAGAGAGGGGGAGAGAGAAGAGACAGAGAGAAGAGAGAGGAGGGGGAGAGGAGAGAGAAGAGAGAGTAGGGGGAGAGGAGAGAGAGAAAGAGAGAGAAGAGAGAGTAGGGGGAGAGGAGAAGAAAAGAGAGATGAGGGAGAGAGGAGAGAGAGAGAAAAGAGAGAGGAGGGGGGAGGAGAGAGAGAGAAAAGAGAGAAGAGAGGGAGAGGAGAGAAGAGAGAGTAAGGGGAGAGGAGAAAGAGAGAGAAAAGAGAGATGAAGGAGAGAGAAAAGAGAGATGAAGGAGAGAGAAAAGAGAGAGGAGGGAGGAGGGAGAGAAGGAAGAGTGAGGAGAGGAGAGAAGGAAGAAGGGGAGATTTCAGGTCACACACTACACTAAGACAAACTATCAGTCTGATGTTTTGTTGTTTGGCACAATGAGGACAGACCTGACCTGGTCCCAGATCTGCTTCTGCTCTTACCAACTCCATTACTGTCAGAATGTTGGTAAGAGCACAGACAACCAGACAGGCAGTCAGGCTGACTAAGACAGACTAAGACAGACAGGCAGGCAGTCAGGCTAAGACAGACAGGCTAAGACAGACAGGCAGGCAGTCAGGCTAAGACAGACTAAAACAGACAGGCAGGCAGACAACAGCCAGGCTAAGGCAGACAGACAGGCAGTCTGGCTAAGACAGACATGCAGGCAGTCAGGCTAAGACAGACAGGCAGGCAGTCAGGCTAAGACAGACAGTCAGACAACAGCCAGGCTAGGACAGACAGTCAGAGCTGTGAGGAACTAAAAGTCTGCTGTGCCAGCCTAAAGCACGAGCACTTCTGTAGTTGAGTTGTTTTAGCCACATGCTGCCATCAGTCAGGGGGGGGGGTTGGGTTGTTGGAAGGAAGGGAGGCTGGACGGATGCTGCTCGGCCATGTGTTTATGAGGTGTGTGTGTGGAAGGGGTCATGGTCCTGTTTGTCTGAGCAGAACCCCTAATGGTCATCGACTGACTAACAGCTAGAGAACAGGAAGGTGTGAGAGGTGTCTCCTCCATGTTGAGTTGGGTCCAGATCAATCCTCAGTCTCTCTCATATATATATATATAGAGAGAGCGAGAGAGAGCACGAGAGAGGAGTGTGTGTGTGTGTGTGTGTGTGTGTGTGTGTGTGTGTACACACAGCCCATCCTCTCCTTATATAGGTTACTCATTGACCCTCATTTTACCAGGTCAGTTGACTGAGAACACGTTCTCATTTACAGCAACGACCTGGGGAATAGTTACAGGGGAGAGGAGGGGGGATGAATGAGCCAATTGGAAGCTGGGGATGATTAGGTGACCGTGATGGTATGAGGAACAGATTGGGAATGAAAAATTAGCCAGGACACCGGGGTTAACACCCTTACTCTTATGATAAGTACCATGGGATCTTTAGAGACCACAGAGAGTCAGAACACCCGTTTAACATCCCATCTGAAAGTCAGCACCCTACACAGGGCAATGTCCCCAATCACTGCCCTGGGATATTTTTCWTTTTTTAGACCAGATGTGCCTCCTGCACCACCTCCAGCAGCATCTGGTCTCCCATCCAGGGACCTAACAGGTCCTACAGGCCCTAGTTGTGTTGCACCTGGACTAATGTCCAGTTGGGTGGTCAGGTGCGCCAAAGGAGGACAAAGGCAAATTGCAGTTTGTCCAAAACAGAGCAGCACGTATTGCACTTAGAGATGTACATGGAGGTAGAATGTCAATGACATGCAGGTCAATCTCTCCTGGCTCAAAGTTGAGGAGAGACTGACTGCATCACTAGTGGTCTTTGTGTGATGTGTTGAGTTGTTGAAGGTACCAGACTGGTCTGTTCAAGCAGTTGGCACACAGATCAGAGACTCATCGGTACAACACAAGACATGCAACCAGAGGTCTCTTCACAGTCCTCAGGTCCAGAACAGAGGCTGGGAAACACACAGTATTAAATAGAGCCATGACTACATGGAACTCTCTGGTAACCCAGGTAACTCAAACTAACAATTAAACCAGACTGATAAACCAGATAAAAGAACACCTTACAGCACGACGGGGACTGTGAGGAGACACACAGACATTTTGATGCATTTTGTATTGTATTTTGCATTTTATTATGTATGTGATACGTGGTTGGTGTTCGACTGTGATATGTGGTTGTCCCGCCTGGCTATCTGAAGATGAATGGACTAGCTGTGGATTGCTCTGGATGTGAGAGTCTGCTGAATGGATAAATTGTAATGTTATTGTAGTGCTGTATATTAATATATATTATGTATTTACATACAGTACCAATCAGAAGTTTGGACACACCTACTCATTCAAGGGTTTTTCATTATTTTTTACTATTTTCTACATTGTAGAATAATACTGAAGACATCAACACTATGAAATAACACATATGGAATCATGTAGTAACCCCCAAAAAAGTGTTAAACAAATCAAAATATATGTTATATTTGAGATTCTTCATATAGCCACCCTTTGCCTTGACAGCTTTGCACACTCTTGGCATTCTCTCAACCAGCTTCATGAGGTAGTCACCTGGAATGCATTTCAATTAACAGGTGTGCCTTGTTAAAAGTTAATTTGTGGATTTTCCTTCTTACTGCGTTTGAGGCAATCAGTTGTGTTGTGACAAGGTAGGGGTGGTATACAGAAGATAGCCCTATTTGGTAAAATACCAATTCCATATTATGGCAAGAACATCTCAAATAAGCAAAGAGAAATGACAGTCCATTATTACTTTAAGACATGAAGGTCAGTCAATGCGGAACATTTCTAGAACTTTGCAGTGCAGTCGCAAAAACCATCAAGTGCTATGATGAAACTGTCTCTCATGAGGACTGACACAGGAAAGGAAGACCCAGAGTTACCTCTGCTGCAGAGGATGGGTTCATTAGTTACCAGCCTCAGATTGCAGCCCAAATAAATGCTTCACAGAGTTCAAGTAACAGACATATCTCAACATCAACTGTTCAGAGGAGACTGCGTGAATCAGGCCTTCTTGGTCGAATTGCTGCAAAGAAACCACTACTAAAGGACACCAATAAGAAGAAGAGACTTGCTTGGGCCAAGAAACACGAGCAATGGACATTAGACCGGTGGAAATCTGTCCTTTGGTCTGATGAGTCCAAATGTGAGATATTTGGTTCCAAACAGTGTCTTTGTGAGACGCAGTGTGGGTGAAGACCGGATGATCTTGCATGGTTCGACCGGGATGAAGCTATGGAGACGGAGGTAGTTATGGTTAGTGGGGGTTTTGCTGGTGAACGGTACTGTGAATTTAAATGGTGAGAATTCAAGCACAGCGGATTAACAGCATGTCTACAGATGGGAAGCATGCGTGTCAAGTGATATACGCCAC
>NW_019944095.1:60531-68716 GCF_002910315.2 Salvelinus sp. IW2-2015
CAGCCAACAAGTGCTCAGCATATGTGGGAACTCCTTCAAGACTGTTGGAAAAGCATTCTTCATGAAACTGGTTGGGAGAATGTCAAGAGTGTGCAAAGCTGTCATCAAGGCAAAGGGTGGCTACTTTGAAGAATATCAAATATATTTGGATTTGCTTAACACTTTCTTGGTTACAAAATGATTCCATATGTGTTATTTCATAGTTTTGATGTCTTCACTATTATTCTACAATGTAGAAAATAGTCAAAATAAAGAAAAACCCTGGAATGAGTAGGTGTGTCCAAACTGTTGACTGGTACTGTATGTTGTTTCCTGTTCGGACCCCAGGAAGAGTCGCCTCAGCTGGGTGGTATGGCTGCTGGCCTACTAGGTTCCCGGACAGTTTAGAACCAGGGAGGTATACTACAAAGCAGAACCAATGAGGTAGCCAGTTAACACGCCAATATATAGATATATATATATATATATAAATACATTTTATATATATATATATATATATAAAAATACATAATATTTAAATATATATAAATACATGTATATATATATATTTATAAATACATAATATATATATATATTAATACATAACATATATATTTATAAATACATAATAGATATATCTAAGGTAAGCTTGGCTAATAGTCTAATAGACTCAACAAAAACACATAACACTTCAGATGTCTTACTGAATCATTAAAATCAGTATTTACTTCAATTCAGGAAGTAAACCTGAATCGACACCAACCATGGTTGGTAAACAGAAAACATTTAAACATAAAGCAGGTATGTAGGCTACTATGCATCTAATATGTGTACTTAATACTTACGGGCTTCAAACTCACTGAGGAGTAACAGCCTCTCTGACTGTGAACGTTCCGTTGTGACTTTCTGGACAAAACACACAAAAGCAGCAACATTTATGGTGGAATAGCCAAGGGTGAAAGTAAGCCGGTATTGTCCGGTACTGCATCCTGGTAAAATTGTTTTATCACCACAGTAAAACCTGAACCTGTCACAATCATTCACACCATTATTTAACATTATGGTATGTCAGCTGCATGAAAATGAGTGAATTCACTTTAAAAACGGGCGCTATACATTCCAAACTGCGGTTAAAGAAAAACAAATTCCCCAAGGTGGAGATGAGTGTTGGAGACGTACAGCAGACTGTCAGCCAGGATTCAGCATCAGTTCAGACTACAGGTGGACTTAATGACAAACACCTTCAGGTTTTATATAACGGGAGTCTCTTTCCATCAGTGTGCACTGTTTGGATGGAATGATTTTGTGATTGGACAAACGTGTGCAGGTAACCAACAGGAGCACCTTTTGAAGTGATTGTTTGACAATCAGATGAAAACATCATGACTGGATGTGTTTATCCCACATTAAAAAGGTAATGCAAAAAAATAAAAGTTATATGACTGATCTTTACCAGGTCCACAGAGATCATACTAAATTAATAGGGATTTTATATGCAATTCTCTAATTAGACCCATAAATGTTTCTCGTGCACGCTAGAGGTCTTCATGGGTCTAAAAAGTTGGAAACGAAATGGACCTGGGGCTTTCCCACGCGGACCAGATATGCATAAATTAAAAAGTTTAAAATATAGAAACCTGTTCCCGAACGGACCCGAGGACAACTAGACCAGTTCCGTATAAACCTGGTCGGATCCAGACGCGGTCCGATCCAGGTGAGGGAAGCAGCAGAAAAGTAATTTTTTTAAGCTACTTCATTAACCGGAGATGATAAAGCGCACACGAGAGAGCGAGAGCGAGAGCGAGAGCGAGAGAGAGAGAGAGAGAGAGAGAGAGGTAATCGTTCTAGCAGGCCCCTTTGACCTCATCAAACCAGGAGAAGTTGGTTAAGCTAGATAATGTTAGCTAGCTAGGCTAATTAAGGCTGCAGAGCACTTCCTCATCCTACAGCTACAGATAACAATAACTCCATTCAGAATATCAAGTAGGAGCCTACCTGTTGGCTCTTGGTCGTTGTAGCCTATCTTCTCTAACTTTTAATTCCATAATTATAATTCCATCTTCCATTGATTAGATAGAGTTGAAGTCAGAAGTTTACATACACTTAGGTTGGAGTCATTAAAACTTGTTGTTCAACCACTCCACAAATTTCTTATTAACAAACTATAGTTTTGGCAAGTCGTTTAGGACATCTACTTTGTGCATGACACAAGTAATTTGTCCAACAATTGTTTACAGACAGATTATTTCACTGTATCACAATTCCAGTGGGTCAGAAGTTTACATACACTAAGTTGACTGTGCCTTTAAACAGCTTGGAAAATTCCAGAAAATGATGTCATGGCTTTAGAAGCTTCTGATAGGCTAATTCACATTATTTGAGTCAATTGGAGGTGTACCTGTGGATGTATTTCAAGGCCTACCTTCAAACTCAGTGCCTCTTTGCTAGACCCTCAGAAAAAAGTGACCTCCAAGTCGGTTCCTTTGGGAGCCAATTCCAAACGCCTGAAGTACCACGTCATCTGTACAAACAAAGTACGTGTATAAAACCATGACCGACCACCGTCATAACGCTAGGAGGACGCGTTTCTGTTCCTAGAAGAATGACTACTTTGTGCCGAAAGTGCAAATCAATCCAGAACAAATGCAAGGACCTTGTGAGAGCTGCGAGGAAACAGGTACCAATATTATATCCACAGTAAAAAAGTTCTATAATCGACATAACCTGAAAAGGCCGCTCAAGCAAGGAAGAAGCCACGTGCTCAAACCGCCGCTAAAGCCAGACTACGGTTTACAACTGACATTGGGACAAGATCATACTTTTAGAAAATGTCCTCTGGTCTGATGAACCAAATATAGAACGTTTGGCCATAATGACCACTTTAAGTTGAGGAAAAGGGGTCGAGGCTTGCAAGCAGAAGAAAACCATCCCAAAACGTGAAAAACTGTGGCACATCATTGGGGTGGGGGTTCCCCCTTTGTTTTGGCATGAGGTACTGGGCACTCACAAAAATGGCCCTCATGAGTGAGGAGACTTATGTGGATGTATTGAGCAACACTCAAGACATCAGTCAGGAGTTAGATTGGTCCCGCAAATGGTCTCCAAAGGACAATACCCAGCATACTTCCAAAGTTGTGCAAAATGGCCTTAAGGAGCAACCAAGTCAAGGTATGGAGTGGCCATCACAAGCCCTGATTCATTCCTATAGACATTCTGGCAGAACTCAATGTGTGTAGCAGGCTAAAACCTGACTCAGTTTACACAGCTCTCAGAGAATGGACCAAATTCACACAATTTTGTGGGGAAGTTGTGAAGGTAAACTTATTGTGGGAAGCTTGTGGAAGGCTACCCAAAATGTTTGATCCAAGTTAACCAATTTAAAGGCAATGCTACCAAATACTAATTGAGTGTATGTAAACTTCTGACCGCCTGGGAATGTGATTTAATAAATGAAAGCTGAAATAAATCATTCTCTCTACTATTATTCTGACATTTCACATTCTTCAAATAAAGTGGTGATCCTAACTGGCCTAAGACAGGGAATTTTTACTTGGATTAAATGTCAGGAATTGTGAAAAACTGAGTTTAAATGTACTTGGCTAAGGTGTATGTAAACTTCCGACTTCAACTGTATCTCCTTACTTTTGCTGCCCAGGCTCTATGACTGTAACCTAGTGCCGCTTTGATGACTTCTGATTGGGCAACAAAAAGCAACACGTGTCATGAAAAGCAAGCGTGTTAATTATTTTAATTCTAACATTTTTCTATGTCTGGACTGTAGCATTAGCGTTCGGATCTGTACGGGCCTTCCCGGACAAGTCATATAAAATTACACATACCCGACACAATCATATCAGAACCGACCCAGATCTGTCACATTATTTAGAATTCTGGATCAAGACCAGCTCAGGTCCCGGAGGATCGGGTCTCGGGTATTCGGGTACAAGTGGATACGTGAAGACCTCTAGCGCACACACATAGTAGGACCCGTAAATTATATCTACTTTATTATGTGTATTTTACATCAACAAGGAGCATCAGGAACAGTGCCTTCAGAAAGTATTCAGACCCCTTGATTTTGTTACGTTACAGCCTTATTCTAAAATGGATTAAATCGTTTTTTTCCATCATCAACCTAAAGACAATACCCCGTAATGACATCACAATACCCCATAATGACATCACAATACCCCATAATGACATCACAATACCCCATAATGACATCACAATACCCCATAATGACATCACCCCATAATGACAAAGCGAAARCAGATTTTTTGAAATCTTTGCAAAAACCCCCCATAAATATCACATTTACATAAGTATTCAGACCCTTTACTCAGTACTTTGTTGAAGCACCTTTGGCAGCGATTACAACCTCAAGTCTTCTTGGGTATGACGCTACAAGCTTGGCACACCCGTATTTTGGGGAGTTTCTCCCATTATTCTCTGCAGATTCTCTCAAGCTCTGTCAGGTTGGATGGGGGAGCGTCAAAGCACAGCTATTTTTAGGTCTCTCCAGAGATGTTCAATCGGGTTCAAGTCCGGGCTCTGGCTGGGCCACTCAAAGAGACTTGTCCCGAAGTCACTCCTGCGTTGTCTTGAATGTGTGCTTAGGGTTGTTGTACTGTTGGAAGGTGAACCATCGTCCCAGTCTGAGGTCTTGAGCAGCTTTTCATCAAGGATCTCTCTGTACTTTGCTCCATTCATCTTTCCCTCGATCCTGACTAGTCAGTCCCTGCCGCTGAAAAACATCCCCACAGCATGATGCTGCCTCCACCATGCTACCATGCTTCACCGTAGGGATTGTGCCAGGTTTCCTCCAAAGGTGACGCTTGGCATTCAGGCCAAAGAGTTCAATCTTGGTTTCATCAGACCAGAGAATTTTGTTTCTCATGGTCTGAAAGTCCTTTAGGTGCCTTCTGGCAAACTCCAAGCAGGCTGTCATGTACCTTTTACTGAGGAGTGGCTTCCGTCGGGCTACTCTGCCATAAAGTCCTGATTGGTGGAGTGCTGCATAGATGGTTGTCCTTCTGGAAGGTTCTCCCATCGCCACAGAGGAACTCTGGAGCTCTGTCAGAGTGACCATCAGGTTCTTGGTCACCTCCCTGACCAAGGCCCTTCTCCCCCGATTGCTCAGTTTGGCTGTGTGGACAGCTCTAGGAAGAGCCTTGGTGGTTCCAAACTTCTTCCATTTCAGATTGATGGAGGCCACTGTGTTCTTGGGGACCTTCAATGCTGCAGAAATGTTTTGGTACCCTTCCCCAGATCTGTGCCTTGACACAATCCTGTCTCGGAGCTCTATGGACAATTCCTTCGACCTCATGGCTTGGTTTTTGCTCTGACATGCACTGTCAACTGTGGGACCTTATATAGACAGGTGTGTGCCTTTACAAATCATGTCCAATCAATTGAATTTACCATAAGTGGACTCCAATGTAACAAAATTGGAAAAAGTAAAGGGGTCTGAATACTTTCCAAATGCACTGTGCGCACACACACACACGTACTGACCTGTTTCATGATGATCCTGGCCACCAGTCTGACGGTCTCTGATGGACACCAGTTCTCCCCATAGGAACACATGGCTGTACACTCTAACTTGTGCATGGGCCAGTCGCCCTTCTATTGTTTGTGTAAAGAGACAGAATATTTTAGAGATATGTTTTACTCATGGACACAGAACACAGTAAGTCCACAGGCTGGGAGTTCCCGAGGAGATGTTTGAGAACTACTGGTCTAACCCAGTGGTTCCAATAGCTCAGTGGTCCAACCCAGTGGTTCCAATGGTCTAACCCAGTGGTTCCATATGTGTACGTACATAAAACAGCTTGGCAAATTACATTAAGTTGGCCAAATTATCTTGTAATTTCGAACATCTCCTAAACCCATTAATGTCGACGAAACGGCCTACACGTGAGTACCTGTATTTGTATACATGTAATAGTTGCTAATTGTAAAAAAAAAAAAAGTTTTCTATTTCGCGGATTTCACTTATCGCGGGTCATTTTCGGAACGTAACCCCCGCGAAAACGGAGGGATTACTGTATACCTGGCAGTCCATCTCACAGTAGTACGCTTGTTTACATCGGCCACATTTGGAGAGGCCTTCCCTCCTGGGGAGGGGAGGGGGGGAGGAAGAGAGCGAGATGTGACATCATCAACAGAAAGGATAAGAAACACATTAATAACTACACACTATTCTCTCTCACACACACACACACACACACCTAGTGAGGGTTATTCTCACCCATTCTCTCTTAAGGGCAAATGGTGCAGAGAAAGGTCACTTCCTATTATAATTATATATGTATGTATAAATAAATCTGGCATGTCTCCAGAAACAAGCAAGGCGATGGTGTGTATAGGTCTGTGTGTGTGAATATATTAAAGGCCTCTCCTCTCCCAGAGAGTCAGGAATGATTTTGTCTAGTAGTCTCCTCTCCTAGCTGTTCTCCTCTCCTAGCGTGTTCTCTAGTAGTCTCCTCCTCCCTAGCTGTTCTCTAGTAGTCTCCTCTCCTAGCTGTTCTCTAGTAGCTCCCTCTCCTAGCTGTTCTCTAGTAGTCTCCTCTCCAGCTGTTCTCTAGTAGTCTCCTCTCCCAGCTGTTTCTAGTAGTCTCCTCTCCTAGCTGTTCTCTAGTAGTCTCCTCTCCTAGCTGTTCTCTAGTAGTAGTCTCCTCTCCTAGCTGTTCTCTAGTAGTAGTCTCCTCTCCTAGCTGTTCTCTTAGTCTCCCTCCTAGCGTCTCTAGTATCTCCTCTCCTAGCTGTCTCTAGTAGTAGTCTCCTCTCCTAGCTGTTATCTAGTAGTCTCCTCTCCTAGCTGTTATCGATAGTCTCCTCTCCTAGCTGTTATCTTAGTAGTCTCCCTCCTAGCTGTTCTCTAGTAGTCTCCTCTCCTCGCTGTTCTCTAGTAGTCTCCACTCCTAGCTGTTCCTAGTAGTCTCCACTCCTAGCTGTTCTCTAGTAGTCTCCTCTCCTAGCTGTTCTCTAGTACGTCTCCTCTCCTAGCTGTTCTCTAGTGGTACCCTCCTCCTAGCTGTTCTCTAGTAGTCTCCTCTCCTAGCTGTTTCTCTAGTAGTCTCCTCTCCTAGCTGTTCTCTAGTAGTCTCCTCTCCTACTGTTCTCTAGTAGTCTCCTCTCCTAGCTGTTCTCTAGTAGTCTCCTCTCCTAGCTGTTCTCTAGTATCGTTCCTCTCCTAGCTTCTCTAGTAGTCTCCTCTCCTAGCGTTCTCGAGTTCTCCTCTCCTAGCTGTTCTCTAGTAGTAGTCTCCTCTCCTCTCCTAGCCGTTCTCTAGTAGTCTCCTCTCATCTCTCAGCTGTTCTCTTAGTAGTAGTCTCCTCTCCGCTCCTAGCTGTTCTCTAGTAGTAGTCTCCTCTCCGCTCCTAGCTGTTCTCTAGTAGTCTCCTCTCCACTCCTAGCTGTTCTCTAGTGGTCTCTCTCCTCTCTAGCTGTTCTCTAGTGGTCTCCTCTCCACTCCTAGCTGTTCTCTAGTAGTAGTCTCCTCTCCACTCCTAGCTGTTCTCTAGTAGTAGTCTCCTCTCCTCTCCTAGCTGTTCTCTAGTAGTAGTCTCCTCTCCTAGCTGTTCTCTAGTAGTCTCCTCTCCTAGCTGTTCTCTAGTAGTCTCCTCTCCTAGCTGTTCTTAGTAGTAGTCTCCTCTCCACTCCTAGCTGTTCTCTAGTAGTAGTCTCCTCTCTGTTCTCTAGTAGTAGTCCCTCTCCTCTCCTAGCTGTTCTCTAGTAGTCTCCTCTCTAGCTGTTCTCTAGTAGTAGTCTCCTCTCCTCGCTGTTCTCTAGTAGTCTCCCCTCCTAGCTGTTCTCTAGTAGTACTCTCCTCTCCACTCCTAGCTGTTCTCTAGTAGTCTCCTCTCCTAGCTGTTCTCTGTAGTAGTCTCCTCTCCACTCCTAGGTGTTCTCTAGTAGTCTCCTCTTCTAGCTGTTCTGTAGTAGTAGTCTCCACTCCACTCCTAGCTGTTCTCTAGTTGTCTCCTCTCCTAGCTGTTCTCTTAGTAGTAGTCTCCTCTCCTAGCTGTTCTCTAGTAGTCTCCTCTCCTAGCTGTTCTTTATAGTCTCCTCTCCTAGCTGTTCTCTAGTAGTAGTCTCCTCCCTAGCTTTCTCTAGTAGTCTCTTCTCCACTCCACTCTAGCTGTTCTCTAGTAGTCTCCTCTCCACTCCTAGCTGTTCTCTAGTAGTCTCCTCCTTCCCACTT
>NW_019944095.1:71228-96159 GCF_002910315.2 Salvelinus sp. IW2-2015
CTCCTAGCTGTTCTCTAGTAGTCTCCTCTCCTAGCTGTTCTCTAGTAGTCTCCTCTCCTAGCTGTTCTGTATTAGTAGTCTCCACTCCACTCCTAGCAGTCTCATAAAACTTCTCAGACTATGAGTGCTGACCAGGTCCACCCTGTACATGTAATCATATTCATTATGATCTAAAAAGGGAAAACAGATCCTAGATCAGGGTAATATCCATAGTAGTCACTGGAACAGCACCCCAAGTTGATTCAATGTGTGTGTGTGTGTCAAAGCAACTTCATTCATTACTGAACAACAAGCTGAGCCAGATACTGAATGAACCTGATCTGATTAAACTGTCAGCTTCTGAAAGACATGCCGAACCCACATGGTGGTGAGTGTGACTTCCACTTCTAGTCACAATGCCTTCAAGGATGTAAAATGATTGCTACAATGTTATTATGGTTTGCTAATACCTTAAGAAAAATCTACAACTAATCCTTCATCAAGTGACACACAGTTAAAGCAATATAACTTTCATGCAGAAATAGGTTGGTCAGGTAGCTGGATAGAACCACAAATATAACTTAGATGTGATTTATATTCTACCACCCAACGCAGTCATATTCTGAGAGTTGTACAGACAGTTCAATACCTGGTGAAGCAGTATTCACAGTGGGCTCCTCTCTCGTTCACTGTCAGCACGTAGGAATAGGCAGGACAGACAAATACTAAGTCTCCGACAGCAAAGTGCTTCACAGCCCGCAGTCCCCTGCCCTTCCCCGGGCTAGCGAACCGCTCTGTCCCCTCTATACCCTCGTTCTTCATACATATTCCATTCATCTTTAATAATGCCGTGGTCTGTTGACCTAGCTAGCTATGCTACTTTTATATTGCTGCTTGCTTGTTGCAAGACTAGCTATAGCACTCGTGAAATGACGTTTGCAAGCCAGAGAGCTAGGCAACGTTGGAGTCCTCTTGCAAAAACACAACTATCAGACTTGCTAGCGGTTCGTAATTCCCAAGGGCCTTGTTTTGCAGTGTTGCTTGTATGTCTGTCAGCGGCTAACCAAGGTTCGTTTGCTGGCTGGTTTTGTATACACACTGACACCAAAAAATGTTCCAATATGTGCTGACACGAATGCCTCCTCTCTCCCCGATACCAAACGGAAAGGCTATCATAAACTAGCTAGCCTTTAGCTAGCCTAGCGTCATATGGCTAACTTCTCAACCCTACGACACGGAGCTACAGGATACCGAGAGGTCCTAATGCCCCGAAAGGTTCAGAGAGAGAAAGCGCTCAGACCAGGGTTGCAGAATTAATTTTTAACCTACCCAAAATTCCAAGATTTTCCAGAAGTACAGATTTGACAAATATTTGAAATCGGGAGTGAGTAAGAAGGAAATCCGCAATCTTCCAATCAGGATTTCTGGGAAAGTTAGCGGGAATTTTGCAACCCTCAAACAACATAAAATGGTTCAGACGTTGCTGGAGATAATCATTGACAATCTTGTACCACCATCGTGTGGCCAACAGATAGTATGAATTATATTTTGGCCAAACGATGGTGGTATAAGATTGTCTTAATTGAGCGTCGCATCAGTGAATTAGATAATGGGGGTTTGGCCATTAGATAATTAGATTATCTACCTCACTTGCTTTGGCAATGTTAACACATGTTTCCCGTGCCAATAAAGCCCCTTGAATTGAATGTTGTGTGTCGCCACCTGGTGGTCATAGTTGGTTCTTTATCTTTTTATAATACAGCCCTCTGCCTCCATCTTCTGGACAGACGATATGTTAAAGTTGTACATTGGAGTGTGCATTGTCCCATTGCAGCAATTTGTTGGACTAGTCACTTAGACGGAAAAACCCACACCCCAAAGCATATTTTCGTATTTTTTACACCCCTTTTCGATCCTGTCACATCACTGCAATTCCCCAACGGGCTCGGGAGAGGCGAAGTCATGCGTCCTCCGAAACATGATCCACCTAACCGCGCTCCTTAACACCCGCCAGCTTAACCCGAAAGCCAGCCGCACCAATGTGTCGGAGGAAACACCGTTCAACTGGCGACCGGCTCGCCACAAGGAGTCGCTAGAGCGCGCTGAGCCAATTAAAGCCCCAACCCCCTCTAACCCGGACAACGCTGGGCCACGGCCGGTTGTGGCACAGCCTGAGCATAAATGTACATGGGGCATGAGACCGCTAAGCCACTCGGGAGGCCAAAACATTTCCAACAAGGATCGAGTGATAGAGGTGTTTTGAAGTTACCGCTGAACGACAGGCGCAGCCATTAGTACTGGGTTTGCGCTCGCTAACCGCAAAGATGTTTCTGCAGGAGTCATGTAAATCCAGTTGGACTTTTTTATTGGCATTAGCAGAAAACACACTTCCAAGTGTTCCAGCGGAACGAATCCTTGGAAAAAGAACCAGTTATTTCACACTAGTCACCAGGTTTGGCCTCAGTTCAAATTAAAAGCAGTCAATTCAGGAAATTATTTGAATAAAACCATTCTTAAATTAAAAAACATTTAAAATAAATAGCTTCTACTTTTCAGTTTATTAAGATGTATTGAAAATGCATATTTAAATAAAAAAAATCAATTAATAAATAGTAATTTGTGATTACTTCCTGAATTGACAGCCTTCAATTCAAATTCAGCCCAACCCTGAGGGACCAACACCATGGCTGGGTTTCATTGAAATAAGAGCCTCTAATGTCCTGCAACAATAAGTGTCCAGTGTAGCAGGCCTGTAAAAACACTTTATAAGGTGAATCTCCATTGAACATGATTTTTAGGATGTATCTACATCTCAGACACTGGCCCTAGGAGATCTCATTTTATTTAAGCCGGAGAACCTGTTGCCAGACTAGAATTAACATAACACTCAAAGATTGTGGTATAACAAAGCAAAGTGACAAAATATACCCAATGATATGCTAGATGAAATGTTTAAAGAGCAAATAATTTCAGATCTATACACAGGGTTTCCACTCTTAAGATGCACAAAAAAATTCCACGACAAAAGGCCAAACAGTGTAAATGCAATTATTTTTCAATTTTTTTAATGACCATTGAATTTCCAAAACGTGATGTGTACAGGAAATTTAATAAAAAGAATGTAATACATTATTTAATACAATTGCATACAGTTAAGTGCCTTGGAGGTAAGAGCTGGGGGTTGTTTCTGGACAAGGCCCTGTTATCCTTCTCCTGAAAGCGTGGTCCCTCTCCAAAGCCTTTTATATTGTCCTGAGTGTGGACATCTACATTTATCTCAATGTACTGGTTACTACCTGAACTCTCCTTATAACCATCATCTAATCAGGATTAGAACGCTGCATCCCTCCTAACAGATCGGTCTACTTCCTGTGACCTCACAACCAGTCTGAGTACTCAGTCCACTGGTGATGAAAGAGTCTGATGAACATTGTGTTCCTGTTCAGTTCAAAGACGACCAGTCTGACTAGTCAGTCCACTGAAAGGAGTCCTGATGAACATTGTGTTCTGTTCAGTTCAAAGACGACCAGTCAGAGTACTCAGTCCACTGGTGAGGAGAGTCTGATGAACATTGTGTTCCTGTTCAGTTCAAAGACGACCAGTCTGAGTAGTCAGTCCACTGTGAGGAGAGTCTGATGAACATTGTGTTCCTGTTCAGTTCAAAGACGACCAGTCTGAGTAGTCAGTCCACTGGTGAGGAGAGTCTGATGAACATTGTGTTCCTGTTCAGTTCAAAGACGACCAGTCAGATAGTCAGTCCACTGGTGAGAAGAGTCTGATGAACATTGTGTTCCTGTTCAGTTCAAAGACGACCAGTCAGAGTAGTCAGTCCACTGAGGAGAGTCTGATGAACATTGTGTTCCTGTTCAGTTCAAAGACGACCAGTCAGAGTACTACGTCCACTGGTGAGGAGAGTCTGATGAACATTGTGTTCCTGTTCAGTTCAAAGACGACCAGTCTGAGTAGTCAGTCCACTGTGAGGAGAGTCTGATGAACATGTGTTTCCTGTTCAGTTCAAAGACGACCAGTCAGAGTAGTCAGTCCACTGGTGAGGAGAGTCTGATGAACATTGTGTTCCTGTTCAGTTCAAAGACGACCAGTCAGAGTACTCAGTCACTGGTGAGGAGAGTCTGATGAACATTGTGTTCCTGTTCAGTTCAAAGACGACCAGTCAGACTAGTCAGTCCACTGAGGAGTCTGATGAACATTGTGTTCCTGTTCAGTTCAAAGACGACCAGTCTGAGTAGTCAGTCCACTGGTGAGGAGAGTCTGATGCATTTGTGTTTCCTGTTCAGTTAAAGACGACCAGTCAGACTAGTCAGTCCACTGAGGAGAGTCTGATGAACATTGTGTTCCTGTTCAGTTCAAAGACGACCAGTCTGAGTAGTCAGTCCACTGGTGAGGAGAGTCTGATGAACATTGTGTTCCTGTTCAGTTCAAAGACGACCAGTCAGACTAGTCAGTCCACTGAGGAGGTCTGATGAACATTGTGTTCCTGTTCAGTTCAAAGACGACCAGTCAGAGTACTCAGTCCACTGGTGAGGAGAGTCTGATGAACATTGTGTTCCTGTTCTGGTAAAAGTTCAGGTAAGTCCGTCCATGGAATAGAGTCAAAAACAACCAGTCTGACAGGAAAACAACTGGCTGAAGGTGTAACAGTGGTGTCCAACATCCTCAAGGCAGGTCCACATGTTGAGGATGGAGTCAGACTTATGTCCCTCTAGTATGGCAAATAGAGGATCTGTGAATAAAATGAAGAAAAAATTATGCATTCACAGTGGCAATCAAGTTTCTGTGGCGGTTAAACCCGAAGTAGGGATATATGGGGTGTTAACCGAAGTAGGGATAATGGTGGTTAAACCCGAAGTAGGGATATATGGGGTGGTTAAACCCGAAGTAGGATATATGGAATGTCTGAACTCACCGGAGAGATGCACCTCCGTCATCATGACAGAAGTAGCGTCCTCAAGTCTTGGTCCTCTGGGAACAAGCCACTGTCCTGACATACTGCAGGTGGCCTCCTTCTCCACCACTAGAAATCACAGTGTTTAGTGCCAGTGTTAATCAAAGTGTTTAGTGCCAGTGTTAAATCAGTGTCTAGTGCGCAGTTGTTAATCTCATGCGTTAGTGCCAGTGTTAATCACAGTGTCTAGTGCAGTGTTTAATAGTGTTTAGTGCCAGTGTTAATCACAGTGTTTAGTGCAGTGTTAATCACAGTGTTTTTAAGTGCCAGTGTTAATCACAGTGTTTAGTGCCAGTGTTAATCACAGTGTTTAGTGCCAGTGTTAAAATCACAGTGTTTAGTGCAGTGTTAATCACAGTGTCTAGTGCCAGTTGGTTAATCACAGTGTCTAGTGCCAGTGTTAATCACAGTGTTTAGTGCCAGTGTTAATCAAAGTGATGTCCACTCCACATACAGTATAATAATTTGATAACATTGACATCCCCAATAAGCTCTTCTTCTAAGCCACAATGTCTGCGTTGAGGCAGGCAGCCCAATTCTGATCATTTTCAATTCATTTACATTTTGACAAATCACATCAGATCTTTTTAAAAGCTGATCTGATTGGTCAAAAGACCAATTAGTGAAGAAAACAAATTCAGAATTGGGCTGCCTGTCTAAAGTCAGCAACATTGTAAAAAAAAATCTGATTTAAAAAAAAATATATTTTGGGATTTAACATACCTTTAGGGATTTGGGGTTTTCACTTGTGTAGAGTTGAAAGTGTTCAGTCCAACAGGGAGAAGAGATGATACGACCACGCTGCTTTAGGGAAACTCTGCTGGAAACACAAGCTCATGTGTGAAGTTATCAGACCAAGCAAATACAGCTAATTCACAGTCATTTAAGTGTTGACATGAATGCTACTGGCACCAGTCAGATTCTATGAATTCTTCAAATGTTAACATAATTTACCCCCCTCCAAAAAAACTAACAAATGACTTGCATACCTTTTCATCCAGAGGCTCACGTGTCATAACTAGCTACCGATTCTGATTCATACGCGATGTTTGGAAGAAGGGGAGACTTGTGCACTGAGACGAGTGACTGAGTGAGAGGATCACTCCCAAAACAGAGAACAAAACAGAGAACAAAACAATTCTGATCGAACTGCAGTTCCTCACAATAAAATGACAGCTCTACGAATATCAGTGGAAGTATCCTTAAAATAAATAAATAATAATCTTAGTTTACGGTAGAATAAGTCCATGTTCAAAATCAGAACCTGTGGGCGACAGTAAGGCAGGTCTTGATCTCTAAATCTTTCCACAAAAAAAATAACAAAAAACAAAATAGCTGATTTAAAAAGAAGAGTATAAAAACACAATCTATCATAGTAGGTTATTTCACTCTTAGAAAATAAAATATCCTTGTCTTTTTATTTCTAACAAAAAAAGATGAGAGGTTCTTCTACAGAGGCGTGTAAAAGGTAGTGGAGTTTGTCTCGTCAATGAATACGTCGTAAAATGGTTAAGAAAAAGAAAATAAGTCTTATCAATAATCCTGCTGTATTCAGTCTCTACAGCAAGACTAGGGATTAAAAGTTAAACAGGAAGGAAGGCCAAGGGAATCTGCAAAAAATCCACTATTCAAAGACTAAACCCTTAATACGAATACATGTAAAATATATTGTCTCCCTATTTTCACTTAATCCTAAAAAGACTAGGCTACTCCTTTCTTGTGTACCAATTTCTGAATTGGTCCAAGAAATGCTGGTGTAGCGTCCCATTAAACATTTAACTACAGTATGCCTAATGAATACACATCTCCGTAAGGCTTGTTGACTCTGTTCCAGGGTGAGTACTAGAATGGAAGTCTACAGGGAGACCTAAAAACTAGTGTTACATTAGGACCCTTTCACATTCCAAGTATGAACTTTGGATCAATGTATAGGAACCTTTCACATTCCAAGTATGATCCAAAGACCGATGTAGAATTCAGTCATTTGAAAACACACTTTTTGAAACTTTGAAACTATTGTGATAAAGGCAGCCCAATATATGAAAGTAAAGTAAGTCATAGTATGGACTTCCTGTCCAGACTGAAGCTCCATCCTGTCCAGACTGAAACTCCATCCTGTCTAGACTGAAGCTCCATCCTGTCCAGACTGAAACGCCACCCTGTCCAGACTGAAACTCCATCCTGTCCAGACTGAAACGCCATCCTGTCCAGACTGAAACGCCATCCTGTCCAGACTGAAACTCCATCCTGTCCAGACTGAAACGCCATCCTGTCCAGACTGAAACTCCATCCTGTCCAGACTGAAACTCCATCCTGTCCAGACTGGAGCTCCATCCAGTCCAGACTGAAACTCCATCCAGTCCAGATTGAAACTCCATCCTGTCCAGACTGAAACTCCATCCTGTCCAGACTGATTCTGGGTGTTTCTTTCTACCACACAAGTGATCAACAGCCCTTCTTCCTTTTGGCAAAACTCTTGTCTCTGCAGTGATTTTAACACTGACAGTTTTAATTTTTTTTAGTCCAGAGCCATTCCCAAGTACGAGTCGTCTTCTTGAACTGACGGAATTTGACTTAGCCTTTTGCAGATTTTCAATAGCCCCCAAATCCTAGGATGTCTGATCTGTATTCAGCAAGGATTTGTTAGCATTTCTCCCCAGAACCAGTCTCAACTACAAAGCATTTTGAAACTTCAGTAAGAATCCACCTCGTGTTGCACTTCCATCACATATAACAATATCAATCTTCTTCTTTTTTTCAGGCAAATGAGAAACTGGCGTTTCACAGCGAGCAGATCAGACTTTTCTTTCCATCTTGCATCTTTTCTTTTTCCTGAGTTCTCAGTCAGGAAGTGCTTTTCTTTTTCCTGAGATGTCAGTCAGGAAGTGCTTTTCTTTCCCTGGCAGATCAGAGATGCTCTCCATCTCATCTCAATGAGGTTCTACTTGTCTGACAACTTTATTTTCCTTCTTGGCTATAAACATTTATTTATCCTCATTAAATCCCTTTTTTCCCCCTTGTTACTTCTGTCAGCCTATGGTATTTTGGCTCAAGTGATGCTGCAGGGACCTTCTGGTTATATCTGTGAAGTTGGCTCGATTTGACTTCCGAAAGGACCACTTTCTGCAGCTGGTAGTGGTGACTGTGGAAGGCTGAATAGATTTCCAGTCAGAATATTACTGGGTGTTGATCCATCTTTGATCAAATGCTCTTCAGATGTTCTGACAGTATCTTGGTCTTTGCAGAAATAAACCCGTTTGACCTCAGAGTGAAGATCTGACTCCTCCTTTATGTAGATGTCAGCAGGTCCATTATCCCGGCCAAGCGTCGCTGCTTCATCAGCGGAGATCGTTTCAACTGTCTCCATAGCGATAGTGTCTTTACCACGATGAGGATAAAACAGCCTCGCATCTTGTTCCATATTTTTTTCAGGAAAATAATCTGAAAGCACAGTTTTTTTTGCCTGGCTTTTAATCACACTTGGTATTATAAACACTTCTTTAGAGATTTCTCCTTTTCCCAAGAGCTCAGGTTTGTGTTTTGGAACCGTCACTTTACTCTAAATCCATAATTGAGCTTGATAACGTCTCTGATTTTGCAAACTAAGATCAAAATTATATTTTAGAATATCAAAGAGAATATACCCAAATCTTTTTTCTTTTTTATGATAGGATTTTATCTTAGCATATTTATACACCTCAAATATTACACCGTTTGTCAGCAAATTAAATTCCAGTTTCTTTTTAGAAGGTTTGGATGTAACATCAAGGTCCAGACCTATTTCCTCACAGAGTGGGTAGCACGCTTTGGCTTTCACCATTTCTTTGGTGTGAGACGTCACATTTGATTGGTCTAAGTTGGTAACAACAATTTGCTTCGTTTCATCAGTACAAAGCGCAAGGTCAGTCTCATCAGAGATTCTCTCTATTTTGACACAATGAGGTTCTACTTGTACGACTTCAAAAAAATGGCCTCCCTCGGTCTCCTTGGTTACTAACATGTCCGCGTCTTTCTTTTTCCTCATTAAATTCAATCTCCTCCTTTTTGATACTTCTTTCATTTGGTATTTCGGCTCAAGTGATGCTGTAGTGACCTTCTGGTTTGTGGACATCTCCGCAGGATTCTTTCGTTTGCGTGACGTCTTTAAGAAGAAGGCTTCATTTTCAAGTTCCCATCTCCATGTACCGTTTTTACCTGTCCTGCGCTGCAAAACTGCTCTTAACCTTCCCATTATATCTTCAGCCAGCTCAGTTTTCCCACTTTTTAAATCCAAATCAAAATTATGCTCGAGAACCTCACACACAATCTGCTTCCAATTTCCACACACTTGTGAGGCAAAATCAGCCAATTCAAACATTACATCTCTGGTCAATAGATGCAAGTCAAGTTTCTTAGTTTTCCCATATTTTGATTTCACAACAAGGTCAAGTCCTTTTTCCTTACAGATGGGGTAGAGGTCCCTCAATGCTTCTTCTACAGTGGGCATTATTAAGGATTGGCCCATTGTTCTATCTGTCTGAGTTGTGAAGGTCTTCGTCTGGACATGTTGAGGATAGACAATGCCCATATCAGACTCATACCGTGTGCAGATATCATTACGTCCATTTTCAGGGCCAAGGATTGCCGTCTCATCAGCACACCGTGTTACATCTGTCTCAGTAGARAAGCTCTCAGTCGTCACATGCAGAGGAGAGATCAGGCCCACAACAGGCTCCTCCTTTATGCAAATGTCAAAAGGTGTAGGATTTGACAAGCTGTTTTGCAAATAGAACTGTGCCCATTTAAGGGAGTATTCCAAAACTTTAACTGTCTTTGGATCAGGAAGTTCAAACACCTCTGTTAACCACTCAGGTGTTCTCTTGGAATGCACCTTCAGCATTTCTTTTAATTTCTTTTCTACCTTGTTTGAAAAGTCATATTGTTGTTCATTTTGTACACCAAGACCAAAGTTGTAATCTAGAATATCGAAGATAACATGAGGGCGAGATCTATTAATGTTTTTAGCATATTCTGACACCTCAAGCATTACACCAAATGTCAGKAAATGTAAATCRAGTTTCTGTTTCGCTCCWGATCCAACATTGAAATCTACACCTATTTCCTTGCACTTGGCGTATGGATCTTTCCAATATTTCCCAAACTTTCTTAGGTTGGGTCTTGAGTAACTGGCACGACACTGACGTATACATTTATCCTCTAACGTTTTCTGGCATTGTAGTCTTCGTCTTAAATTGGCATTGTAGTCTTCCTCTTCATCAGAGGGAAAGTTCAATGGCTCACAATATTCTGGAAGAATAGGCCTAGTAGATACAGCTAAATGACAGCTGCTTTCTGTAGCAGGTGRGGTTAGCACAGAATGAATGGCAGTACTATGGCTTGGGATATTAACATTGTCAGAGGGCAATTCATTATTGGTCTGGGTCTGTGTTTGGCTGGAAACCTGTGAAGTTGGGTTGATTTGAGCTTCAAAATAACCACTGGAGGTGGATGCATGTCCTGTCAGACTCAGAATATCACTGGACGGTGCTAAATGCCATGACTGCTCTTTGATTAAATTCCCTTCAGATGTGCCGATGGTATCTTGATCTTTACAGAAATAAACCATTTTGACAGCCCTGTTCTCCCCATCACTTGCACCGGTCATTTCAGGAAAAATACGTAAAATCTGCCCTTGGCTTGTTGTTTGGGGACTGATGGGAGGTACATGTGAATGCTCTTTCAGTAAACCCACATGGTAACCTGTTTCTGTGTTTCCTGACAATGTTGAATTTGGGTAATCTATCCAGGCATTAATCGAATCAGACCAAATGATTGTTTGGGATATCTCCCTCTCATCTTCCTCTAGCTTAACGTCAACATCCATTTTGCACCAATGTCTCTACAAAGACAAAGTAATCAAAACCCCCTGATGACATTAATCTCTAAATGAGCTAGACAGATAATGTAATTTCCACTATATAAATTACCTAGCCAAATGCCTGCAAATGCCTACATCGTATTTGGAGATGTAGCTATCTAGCGTCAGCTAACTAACGAACTATGAGAAACACTCTTTGCGCCACTTCGAYACAACTACGACCGGAAGTTACTTTTTCGTAGCAGATTAGTACAAATTATTACGCAACAGGTTATGAGAATCAATGTAGCAGGTTAGGACAATTTGGTTAAGGTTATGCAAAATAATTAGGGATAGCAAAACGGCCCTCCTAACCTGCTATTAAAATCATTTCCGGTCGTAGCTCTATCGAAGTGGCGAGAAAAAGAGTGTGTCCCAGCTAGCTAGGTTCGTTGTCCGTAACCTGCTAGACTAACTAACGCTTTACCTTTACAGGTGGAGGGCTACTGCAAATCCCTTGGCCTTCATTCTATTTAGATAAATGCTGCAAAATATTTCAAAAAACTTCGTATGCTAGCTAGTACACTCAAAACGCAGCAGCACGCACCGGAGTGGAATATTTACGGAAGTGTTTTGAAGTCGACGTCAGAGGGTTGTGGCTCCATGAAGTACAGACGGAAGTGATGACAATATTCGTTATCCTTTCGCCATGCGTTTTGGTCTTGGCTAGAAGGAGTACAGCTGCGGACAGAAGTTGATATTTGTATTTATTTTATCAAACAAATTGAAGTACTTGTTTCTCTCCAAATGGGTATAGAATACAACCTTTTAGTGTCAAGTAAGGGCTTTTTACACTATTAGAATTCACGTTCACGTCATTATGTGTTTTGGGACAGGCTGCKGCACCTATAAWTGRGTGGATAATAATATGAACACACAGCGTTGACATGGACATTTTAGTCATTTTGCAGACACTCTTATCCAGAGCGATTTACAGGAGCAATTAKGGTTAAGTGCCTTGCTCAAATGTACATCGGCAGATGTTTTACCTAGTCGGCTAGGGGATTCGGTWMCTGGCCCAACGCTCTGAACCGCTAAGTTAGCTGCATTAACAAGGGATTCACATTTTTTCCAAATGGGGTCCCCTGCATTTTCTAGTGTCAATTTGGGGTCATTTACAGAATAAGTTTAGGGACCCCTGACATAGCAGCATGGCTGGTTCCTGTCTTTGATATTAAGATGTACATTTCTTTATATGTCCTTAAAATCCAATCCTCTTTCTGTTAGGCTACTACCTGTCAATCTTTGTTATTTTGGCTCAAGTGATGCTGCAGTGACCTTCTGGTTATATCTGTGAAGTTTATTCTGATTTTACTTTCAAAATAACCTCTTTCTTCAGTCAATAGTGGTGACTGGTAGGCTGAATACAATTTCCTGTTAGAAAATTACTGGGCTGTAAATCCCAGCAACAAATAAATGTGTATTCTAGTTTATGGACACGTCTACAACCAGGAGCTCAAATTTATGGGAACAGAAATAATTTAAGAATGGGACGCCATGAAATTTGATTTTACATATATGGCCACTCCTCCGCCTTTCTGTAATCTGTCAGATTTGAAATACATTATAATAATTTACTTCAATGTCTTTATCAGAGACAGAACAATTTAACCATGTTTCAGAGAGAACCAGAATGTCAGGACATGAGTCCTGTACCCAAATGTAAATTGTATCCATTTTTTTCAATCATACTTCGCACATGTAGATGCATTATCTCAAGCACCTTACGAGATTCAAAGTCAGAGGGGGTATTAAGATCATTCCCATGGAAGCTAACAGGCATAGGATCATCTGCAGTTGTTTGTTGAGTGAACTGAGACGTTGCCAAGGTCCCTGGCCCACCGTATGAGAGCAGACTGAGCATTTGACAGACCTCCCTCAAGTTGCTGGATGCAGGAGTGGGAACTGGGAGAGCGGTGTTGGCAGAGCTCAGTCCACCCGGGTGAAGCTCCCGCCAAAAAAAGTGGAGCTGCTGCAGGGGACCGGAGTGGCTGCCAATGTGCCATTCTGGGGTGTGCACAGGGGGTCTTAGTATGGCTCCTGTTGCAGGGTTGGGGGCTGCCATGAAATTAAATGGCCTGGTATAACAGCAAAATGAGCTAAATGGAAACATCTAACTGCTTTACTCATTACATTATTGCAAATGCTCAGGCAGCTGCCATTTTCCATTGGGAAAGAAGCTCCACACAACGAAGGAGATAAAAAAACGAACAATTTAAACATCACCGATATAAATTCCCACTGTGCCCATGATAAAATGCAATGTGAATTGTGTTGTACTACTGAATGAAACTGTGAGGAGATGCACTCAGACAGCCTTTGTGATTTAACTTACATTATTCTACATTACTTTAGTTGGCTGCTTTTAGCTAAACTTGTACGCAACATAACCTATTCTGGGAGCTTATTTAATGTGTATGAACAAGAGGTACTGACAGGAAGCTCGACGAGAACGCTGATCCAGTGCCCGCCCCCCCCCCCCCCCCCCCACATAAAAAAAACTGATTGGAATAAAACCTCAAGGTAAGAACAAAACTGATTTGTGTGCAATAAAAATATATTTACACATGTTCACTGTTGTAGTGCCAACTTTGGGAACATGTGGTCCTTGAAAAACTCATGTAGTCCAGCAATATGTCTRCCAGAGGTCGTCACGCTGAATGGGGATGGAGGCTTTTGGTGGTCCACACTACGAAGAAGCAAGTGTCCCATCCGGTGATGTGGRGCTGACCTTGGACCTGGTGCCAGTAACGATGGTCTTCACGGAGGCAGTAAAACCTTCCCTCCTCTTGGAAATAGAAATCATTTGACTACACTACCTCTTCAATGGTAAGGTCCGTTGCACCATACGGACACTTGACCTCTACCACTGCTGTGGTGCCCACCAAACCATCCCGTGAGACACCCAAGATCCAAAACCCCTGCCCCAAAGCCCTGACTACTGTACATCCATCCCTGTAGCCATGTTGAATGCCTTGATGCCCTCCTCTTCGTTATCTGTGCTCCACTTTACAGAAAACAACCCCATCTAACCACTGTGAACTGAAGACCCTTTTTAGCAGCGACAGAGTAACGCGCTTGGCCCAAACCACTGCTCCAAAATGACCTGCCGTCAAACCTCCCCTCTCCTCATGTTGTGCCAGTTGGGGTGTGCTGTCCAACTGTTGCCTGCCGTATAGCCTCCCGCTGCTCCACCGACAACGCCATGCCAGCCAGGATGCCAGCATGCCCCAGGTGCCCTTGTGTGTGTGTTTTTTTTAACAATGTCCGGTACAGACAGAGATGACAGGGAGGGTAACGGTTGTTCTGGCTCAGGTTTAAGGAGACATGCCATTGCACTGATTTCTTTTGGGGGGGCACCAAAGAAAACAAGTGATACACAACAAATAAAATAACAACTTGACATTCAGCTGCAAAAAACAAAGCAGGAATTAGAGGATAGTATACAATCTAACAGCAATTTCACGAGAACATTCCAAAGTGCAATCGATCACATTTCAAATTAACAGTCAAGATAAGTCAGATAGTTACCTTTGAAGTGGATACAGGACGTAGTGTAACCAAAGGAACAGGTCATACTCAAGAAATGTTGAGCAGTCCCAGAGCTTCACAATCTGACTATTATTCTCGTAGCTCAACTCTCTCAGAGTACACAGACTAGACACACTTTAGGTGGATGCCCATATCGTGTAATCAGTACACGGTCAAGCTGATCTCTCGTTGTTATCCCGTCCCCTTTCACAAGCTCCTAATATAGTCTCAGGACATACCACGTACACAGCTGCTAGCTTATCTAAATAGGAATCTATTCTATCCACCTTCACCTCATTTCCTATCCTTCCGTGCCGTACTCTCATCCGAACGCTAGCCTTAGAGGAACCCAGTGGTGACGTTCAACAGACTACTCTCGTGCTGAGTAACGGTTATTATTTATTATAGTGTGGCTCCGCACCCTTGTTCATTCTAGAGAACCAAGACCAGTGTAGCCTGTACGACAAACAGCCTTACCTCAAGCTGCAAACACTACATACACAACAGGTACCACCATGCCAGTTGACGTCTACTCTTGACCGCTGTAGCTAGACTGTCTTCATGGCCTTGTTCACCTCTCGAGGAACAGTAACCAGTGCATTTATCGAGCACACAGTATGCATACAGTCGCTGCAGTCCTACGTTGTCTGATTCTAGTCACATCCGTATCGCTGGAGGACTGGTTCCAGACTACACTCCCACCGCATCGACAATGGAGACACTACAATCACGAGTCATACTTTAGTACATCCTGCATTCACACACGCAGTCCCTCTGGTCTGACGTCACAGTGCTAGATCAGGATCCATTACTGCACAGGTTAAGCCTGCTGTAGTACGAGCTAGTTGTTCAACAGCGCATAACTTCTAGGCGTAGATCCCCTAGGAACCGACATTCTCTCTTAGTTACAGGTCCACCTGATGATCTCAGCCATCATGTCTGTATTTATGTCAAACCAGGTCCGTGAGACAGCATAGCCTCTCTGTTACCATGCCAGTCCTGACTTTGACCATCAGATGACTCAGCTACCTGTTGTAGGTTCTACGTCATTAGCATCGACATCTCAGGTCTAACACGCGACTGTCCTGTGTATCCCACATAGTGAGGCTCAGCTACCTGTAGTATCTATCAGCGTCTTCTCAGACAGATCACTCTGTGACACACTGACTAAGCTACCTGTTGTAGTCCTATCGGAACCAGCAGCGCATGTACCTGGCTTGGACACAGATGACTCAGCTACCTGTCTGCTAGTCCTATCAGAACCAGACCAGTTCCTGTTGGACACAGTGGACTAAACGGTCTCCTGAACCATGACACTCTGTTCTGTTTACGCTGAGTAGGTCCTCTAACTAACAAAGTCTAGACCCATGGAATCCATCTAAACCAGGTCACTGGTCTACACCTGAAGTTGGACGGAATAGAACCCAGTGTCAGAGCTACCCTGAGTCCCACTGCTGTGGTTTGCTTGACGAATACCTTCTTATTCAGGAACCAACCGTAGTCCTGTTGACACCTAGTGATTAGCTCAACGCTACCTAGTCATGTCCAGTAGCTATCACGTAAAGCCACCAGATCGCCAGCTCCCAACGCGAAACACAGTCACTCTGTCTGGGCTTCTCTAGACTACACTACAACATAGTCAGGATCCACTGTGTAGGCTAGTCCAAGGAAACATGAGTCTCTGTCCCCCACCCTGTTGACACAGCTTGACGATCTATAGGCGACTAACAACCTCAGTGTAGCTAAGTAGTCCTACAGAACCAATGACCTCACTGGGTCAACAGATGGTCTGGTCTTGATAGGACTACTACATAGCTGATCACTTTCAACAACTGTCTGTCCTGATAGACGACAAAACCCAGGTAGAACTGTCCACTGTGTCTGGCAACTGTCTGGGCTTTCCTGATAGGACTACAAACCAGGTAGCGAAGTTCACTGTTCCAACAGGACTGGCCTGGTTTCCTGAGACACCTACTACAGCTAAGCTGAGTCACTGTTGTCAACGACTGGTCTGATGCCTGATAGTTGGACTACAACAGTAGCCTTATCCCCCTACGTTGACACAGTGACTCAGTGTAGCCATACCTTCAGAGTCTATGTGCGGCCTATCGTATGCGACTGAAACCTCTGACGCAACTTACCCAGTAGTCTGACTCGACTGTCCTAGTCAAACAGGAACACAGGACTCAGTACCTGTAGTAGTCCTATCAGGAACCACTGGTTACTGGTACACTGTTTCCGATCCTGATTGGACCACTAAGCATAGACCATGCTAAGCGCTAGCCGTTGTAGCCTATCAGAGACCTACGACTTCCAGTCACCATGTTGCCACTTACTACTGTTCCTTAGAGGACTACAACCAGTAGTCTGATCTTGGAGCCCTAACCCTGTGTGATTTCCTAGTCCAACCAGGATGTTGGATACCTCAGAACCAGTCCTGTTGTCTCAACGAACAACGAAAGCTTACAAGCTACACTGTCACTGTAATTTAGTGCTATCATGGTACAGCCAGACCATGTCCTCGCTCAGAGGCACAACCTCGTCATCCTTACTATCCTCCCAGCCCTTACCGAATAGGTCTGGATTTCCTGTAGCCCATCTGAGTTTAGTAACTAGCCTAACTAGTAGCCTCCACTCAGGACACCAGACCAACTCCAAACAGTCCTAGCCAGTGCCAACACCACCGTTGAGTGTCTCTGCAGCATAGACTTGCCGTCGTTGTCGTCCTATCAGGAACCAGACCATCCTGTCCGACACAGTGACTCAGCTACCTTTGATCCTATCAGGAACCAGACCAGTCCTGTTGACACAGTGACTCAGCTACCTGTTGTAGTCCTATCAGGAACCAGACCAGTCCTGTTGACACAGTGACTCAGCTACCTGTAGTAGTCCTATCAGAACCAGACCAGTCCTGTTGACACAGTGACTAGCTACCTGTTGTAGTCCTATCAGGAACAGACCAGTCCTGTTGACACAGTGACTCAGCTACCTGTAGTAGGCTATCAGGAACCAGACCAGTCCTGTTGACACAGTGACTCAGCTACCTGTTGTAGTCCTATCAGGAACCAGACCAGTCCTGCAGACACAGTACTCAGCTACCTGTGTGTCCTATCAGAACCAGACCAGTCCTGTTGACACAGTGACTCAGCTACCTGTAGTAGTCCTATCAAGAACCAGACCAGTCCTGTTGACACAGTGACTCAGCTACCTGTTGTAGTCCTATCAGGAACCAGACCAGTCCTGCAGACACAGTGACTCAGCTACCTGTTGTAGTCCTATCAGGAACCAGACCAGTCCTGTCAGACACAGTGACTCAACTACCTGTTGTAGTCCTATCAGGAACCAGACCAGTCCTGTCAGACACAGTGACTCAGCTACCTGTTTAGTCCTATCAGGAACCAGACCAGTCCTGTTGACACAGTGACTCAGCTACCTGTTGTAGTCCTATCAGGAACCAGACCAGTCCTGTAGACACAGTGACTCAGCTACCTGTAGTAGTCCTATCAGGAACCAGACCAGTCCTGCTAGACACAGTGACTAAGCTACCTGTAGTAGTCCTATCAGGAACCAGACCAGTCCTGTTGACACAGTGACTCAGCTACCTGTATGTAGTCCTATCAGGAACCAGACCAGTCCTGTTGACACAGTGACTCAGCTACCTGTAGTAGTCCTATCAGGAACCAGACCAGTCCTGTTGACACAGTGACACATACCTGTTGTAGTAGTCCTTCAGGAACCAGACCAGTCCTGCTGACACAGTGACTCAGCTACCTGTAGTAGTGCTATCAGGAACCAGACCAGTCCTGCCAGACACAGTGACTCAGCACCTGTTGTCGTCCTATCAGGAACCAGACCAGTCCTGTTGACACAGTGACTCAGCTACCTGTAGTATGCTATCAGGAACCAGACCAGTCCTGTTGACACAGTGACTCAGCTACCTGTAGTAGTCCTATCAGGAACCAGACCAGTCCTGTTCAACTGTCTTACTCCATTAGAACCCAAAATATAAACTTGATTACTCCATTGTTTGTAAACAAACACTGTATAGCCTCAAAACATGGTTAAAACTATAATTTTGATATCATGGATTGTCATCTTGTATCCATAGCTCTGTCTATTAATTTGAGAGTGGTTGCATTCTCAAGCCCCATCCTCTCAGCTCTTTACCAAAACAATCGCATGGTGGCCGCTTGTTTGTTTTTTAATCTGCAGATTACCTCTTTAACGATTGTGAACGATTTAATTATTTCATTATTAGAAAGTGGTTTTGGGTTTATCCCTGGTGGTTGCTTTTGGTCATTTATTCGTTTATAATAAGCCCTCTGCTGCCACCTTTTGGACAGACGAGATGTTACAGGTGTAGATTTTTATTTTTTATTTTTTTTACCGTTATTTTACCAGGTAAGTTGACTGAGAACACGTTCTCATTTGCAGCAACGACCTGGGGAATAGTTACAGGGAGAGGAGGGGATGAATGAGCCAATTATAAACTGGGATTATTAGTGTGACCATGATGGTTTTGAGGGCCAGATTGGGAATTTAGCCAGGACACCGGGGTTACACCCCTACTCTTACGATAAGTGCCATGGGATCTTTAATGACCTCAGAGAGTCAGGACACCCGTTTAACGTCCCATCCGAAAGACGGCTTGGAGTGTGTATTTGTATTTGTATTTATTATGGATCCCAATTAGCTGCTGCCTTCTCTTCCTGGCGTCCGCAAAATTAAGGCAGTTATACAATTTTAAAAACATACAATAAATTCATAACAGATTTCACAACACACCTAGTGTGTTCCTCGGGTCCCTACTCTACTACCACCTCTCTATTGTCCCATTGCAGCCATATGTTGGACTAAAGACAGAAAACCTCTCATCTGATAGAGCGTCTAGATGTGTAGATGTCAGTTGTTTTATTAGAGAAGACGAGGATAGTCAGTTCCGTTGATTGTCTGGTATTTCAGGAGCTGTGTTGTTTGTGTGTGTGTGTGTGTGTTGTAATGCATAATTACTTTACTGCTTCTATGTTGACGTGTGTCCTGCTGAATTTGAGCTTTTTAAAACAATCAAAATGTACCCGACAAGATTGTGACCTTCCTGTCTCCTCCTCCTCCCCCCTCCCATCCTCCTTTTTCTTACAATCCTCCCGTCCGCCCCCTCTTCCTATCCAAAATAAAATATCCAAAAAATATTCCCCCCTCATCTTCTTTTGGCTTGGTTTGAGATGAAGATGTGTCTGTCATATGGTCTGAAGGTATTACTCCCCCCCCCCCCCACACTATAATTCAATGCTTCCAATAATTTTTTAATACCATCAAGGGACTGGCCTGCATGGATCCATTTGTGAAAATTACAATCGTTTTAGTTCATTCTAACAATATGCTATTCAGAGAATAAAAACATGTAGCATCATATGAATCTGGAGCCTACACGTTAATAAAGCCAGTCTTTTTTTTCTTATTATGGATACATTTAAAGGGAAGTGATTCTACCTTCTTGGTCGTTCTCTTTCGTCAAGTTGGTGATTTAGAGTTTCTTATGCATCATTATGCTTAAACTTTTAGTTGTGTTTGGGGCTGATGGGAAAAAGCAGCCAGTTTGTACCATGATTCTCTATTCTATGTGCGTCCTGACGGAGCAGACGTGTTTCTTGGAACATTGCGATATCAACATGGCTTCTTGCTAGGACATCAAGCCAGCTGGGATGGTTTAATAATAAGGACAGTTTAGGCCTTTCAATTTCCGAGAGAGAATAGCTTGCGTTGCCATTGTGTATTTCTTATTTTTTTGTGATATAGTGATATAATTATTGTAATTGTATTCTTTAGTGTTGATAAGCCTATGAAAAAGCAGGACCACAGGGTAACCACCCATTGGTCGTTCCCAGAACCATTCCACCCCTTCACTCCTCCTCCCCTCCCTCTCCCAGCTACTGGTGCAAAATATACCTGATAGTGTTCCTTTTAATACAGTGAAAGTCCCACCTTAATTAATGTGATTTAATATGTTGACAATTTTTTTTTTAAATAAGTTAATCAAAGTTATTTTTGCAAGAGAAAGCCAAGAGAAAGCCAAGAGAAAGCCAACAGAATGCCAACAGAAAGCCAACAGAAAGCCAACAGAAAGCCAAGAGAAAGCCAACAGAAAGCCAACAGAATGCCAAGAGAAAAGCCAAGAGAAAGCCAACAGAATGCCAACAGAAAGCCAACAGAAGCCAGAGAAAGCCAAGAGAAAGCCAACAGAAAGCCAGAAAGCCAGAAAGCCAAGAAGAAAGCCAACGAGAAAGCCAGAAGAGAAAGCCAACAGAAAGCCGAAGAGAAAGCCAACAGAAAGCCAAGAGAAAGCCAACAGAAAGCCAACAGAAAGCCAAGTGTTTCAACGCCACCGGAACCGAAACCTCATCTTGATTATTAAGACTTTATTTGAACCCTGAATCCATCCCTCCACCCCTCTTCCTTTCCTCCCCCTCCCTCCCTTTTCTAAGTCCCCTTGACTCTGGTTCCAACCCCTAAATAGTGATTGTGATTTGGAGATCAGAGCATATGGAACAGGATGATAAACTCTGAGATGGATTAGATGGTCCAGATTTTCATTTTCAATAAAAGAAAATGATAAGAAATATATTAAATAAATCCTAAATAGATTAGTTCTGAAGGAGAAACTATGATGAAGCATTCCAATCTAAAGTATTCTGGAAGGTCCGTCCCTTAAATCCCTGCCCCTGACAAAATGAACGAACCGAGCTTAGCTTGGCCCTAAATCAAGCACTGCCCTGTCTTGTCTGTCAGATATTATTACCGTTTTCCTCCTTCAACTTTCCCRACCTGTGTGTGTGTGTGAGAGAGCTGTCACTTCTCTACCTTTGTTTTTTGAGTAGCCTTTAAAGGACTTAAATTCACACTCGGTTACATTACAATGACTGGACAGTGGGTGTATTATATTGTTCATAATGAGCCTTGGCCAGAATGGCTCATAGGAGCCTATCTCCTGAGGCAGCTTGACGTACAGGTACACGCCATTGACTCTAGTCTTATCCCCAATCTATCTCCTTAATGCTCAGTTCCAAGCAGAGAAACACCCGATCCCATTTTTACGGTCTTTGTTACGACTTGGCCAGGGATACAACTCCCAACCTTCCAATCTCAGTGCGGACACTCTAACCACAAGGCTACTGAATTGGTTAAATGATCTATAGCTGATGAGATTCATGTGCCTCCCCTCTCCCTGTTATAGTACAAAGGGTGGTCTTGCGTAATCATACTCACTGTTGCATCTGCACCTCGCTTATTAGAGGACCTGACACATGCTATAAATCGTGTGTTGGACGGCGTGCCCTATATTCATGAAACTTTTGTTGCACGTGGAGTGGAGACTCTATAAAGAAACGTAAGTGTGTGGAGGACGCCCTATATCTAAACTGTAGTGCCGTGACACTCCTGATAACGGAGGGAAAGAACCGGTGTGTAAGCGCGTCTGTCCTCTACTATTAGATGTCCCTGAACTCCTATAAAGACGATGCGCTCGTTGAGAGGGTGCCTACAGTTAGAAGGACTTCGACGCTCTGCACTCCCTCATAATTGACACTAGGACGGCTGTGAGGGTGCCTATTCTAAGAATTGAAACCGTTGAGGACATTCTGAGGCTCCCTCGCTGGTTCTGAAGCCGGGAACATCTATCTATGATAAGGAAAGGGTAGTGTTGTAGGGAAGGGACCTGACCGGTGGTCCCTATATAATTCTGAACCTGCTCCTCCTGATGCACATTGGAGGACTTGAAACCCATCTACTCTTCTTAGTTACCCCTTATATTAGAAATAGGAGGAAGCCTGCCTCCTGTCTTCTTTTTAAGGGGCAATCAGGCTGTTCAAGGGTGGCCCCATAGGTAAATATAACAAAATAATAAAAATCATGATCCCTGCAAACATCATATAAGAATAAAAGGTGTGAAGGGTGTGCCTAATAATGTCCTGGAATCTATAAGCTTGATTACCCCTTTTTACCGAAACAGGTGCAGGGTGGTCGCTTCGTTAATTGTTGAACAGCTGATTGTCCCCTTTAAAACGAAGACAGAGGGCTTTAAAAAAGGTCTAAGAAGAGGTCAAGTCCTCAAAATGTCATCAAGAGGTCAGAAGAGGTAGGTCCCTCAACGTCATCAGAGGTCAGAAGAGGTCAAGTCCTCAACGTCATCAGAGGTCAGAAGAGGTCAAGTCCTCAACGTCATCAGAGGTAGAAGAGGTTCAGGTCCTCACGTCATCAGAGGTCAAGTCCTCCACGTCATCAGGAGGTCAGAAGAGGTCAGGTCGCTCACGTATCACGAGGTCAGAAGAGGTCCAAGTCCCACGTCATCAGAGGTCAGAAGAGGTCAAGTCCTCAACGTCATCAGAGTGTCAGAAGAGGTTCAAGTCCTCACGTCAATCAAAGGCTAGAAGAGGTAGGTCCTCCACGTCATCAGAGTCAGAAATAGGCAGTCCTCAACGTCATCAGAAGTCAGAAGAGGTCAAAGTCCTCAACGTCCAATCAAGAGGTCAGAAGAGCAGTTCCTCCACGTCATCAGAGGTCAGAAGAGGTCAAGTCTCAACGTCATCAGAGGTCAGAAGAGGTCAAGTCCCCTCAACGTCATCAGAGGTCAGAGAGGTCAAGTCCTCAACGTATCAGAGTCAGAAGAGGTCAAGCCTCAACGTCATCAGAGGTCAGAAGAGGTTAAGTCCTCAACGTCAGTCCGAGGTCCCGAAGAGGTCAAGTCCTCAACGTCATCAGAGGTCAGCAGAGGTCAAGTCCTCCACGCATCAGAGGTCAGAAGAGGTCAAGTCCTCAACGTCATCAGAGGGCAGAAGAGTCAAGTCTCAACGTCATCAGAAGGTCAGAAGAGGTCAAAGTCCTCCACGTCATAGAGGTCAAGAAGAGGTCAAAGTTCTCATCCGTCATCAGATGTCACTGACACTGACACATGCAGTGTTTGTATAGGTAGAGAATGCAGCCCGTCAACTGAAACACAACACACACATTTTAGCTTCCATGTGCCTAAAAAACACACATTTTCAGTTAGGGAATTACATTTTTACGCTCTTTCCTTCCTATCATTTCTATTATATTTGTGAGAATTTGATGTTTGATCAACTCGAGATATCGTGATTGATCTAAATACTAAATTGAGAAAAGAAGAAACACTAGGATGTCTTGATTGATGTTGAGAACAGGGCATATAGACCGTGGCCTACATGGCGAGTGTGCAATAAACAACACACAACACACATCACATATAATATATTTTTTGAAATGAATCTATATTTATCAGGCGAGTCAATTATTAAGAACAAATCTTATTTACAATGACGGCCTGAACACACAGCCACAACTCTCTCTGCCGGGGCTACGTTCAGATGACCCACTTGTAAATGAAATGAGAGAGCTGTCCAGTGTTTTGCGATTTACCTTGGAAGTAAAGCAACGAATGAGCAGATAAGATTTCTTCTCTTCGCAGCAGCAATAAAGCAGAATGCAATAATATAACAAGGATGGAGGGGAGGGAGGGAGGGAGGGAGGGAGGGAGGGAGGGAGGGAGGGAGGGAGGAGGGAGGGAGGGAGGGAGGGATAATCGAAAGATATGTTTTCATAAAAGCGTAATTCAGAGATGAGGCAGCTGACCACAGCTATAACCCTCAGAAACAGCTCCCGCCTCCTCATCATCTTCAGGCCCAGTCAATCACACACACACACACACACACATCCCACAACACACACACACACCCACACACACACACACACACACACCACACACACACACACACACACCACACACACACACCACACACACACACACACACACACACACACACACACACCACACACACCAACACAGCAGGGAGGGTCCATCCCATTTATTAAATCAACAAGATTAGCAGCAAGAACATATTGTCCTTTCTGATCAAACCCAAGACCTCCGTTTTACAATCTACACAGCCTGAAACTGAACTATCTAGCCTATCACATCACCCACACACACAGCCCAGATACATGACATATATATTGTATATTACATACAGAACAAAGGGATTTTCAGTTTCTTTTCCCCCCAAAAAAATACATATTGGACAATAAATATTCCAAAAGGACAGTCCTCTATGTGTGTGTGTGTGTGTGTGTGGTGTGTGTGTGTGTGTGTGTGTGTGTGTGTGTGTGGTGTGTGTGGTGTGTGGGTTGTGTGTGTGTGTGGTGTGTGTGTTGTGTGTGTGTGGTGTGTGTGTGTGTGTGTGTGTGTGTGTGTGTTGTGTGTTGTGTGTGTGTTAATATTAGTTTTGTTAGTGGTGCTGGTCTCAGCCTGTCCTCTCCATATGAAATCAGGCAGAGGCCAACATCTGGACAACGACCCGTAAAAACTGAATCTGCTCTGACACACACACACACACACACACACACACACACACACACACACACATAAAAACAACACACACACACACACACACACACACACACCACAGACCACACACACACACACACACAGCGCGCCGACAAACACGCGCCAACACACACACACCCTCCCCTTAAAAAGCCAGCTGTCCCTTCCC
>NW_019944096.1:0-3485 GCF_002910315.2 Salvelinus sp. IW2-2015
TGATGGTGTTTTGGTCACGAGGTCTGTTATATTATGTGGATAGTGTGAGATCGGTCTGTTAAGTATTGCTGGATGACTGAGCTGTTGGATCGAGGTTGTTTGTTTAGGATGTTTTGGATCCCGGTCTGTTATTGTGAGCTGTTTGGAGTCAAGGTTTGTTTAGATGAGGTTTGGGTCGAGTTGTTGTTTTGTGGTTTGACTAGAGTTGTTGTATAGTATGAGTTGTTCGGATCGAGTTTAGTATTAGATGCTGGTGTTCTGGGTCAGTCTGTTGTTTAGTGACACTGTTTCTGGATCGAGGTTGTGTTGGATGATGGTTTTTGGGATAGAGGTCTGTTGTTTAGCTGTGGTTTCTGGGTAAGGGTCTGTTGTTTGAATGCGGGCTTTTGGTCGAGTTGTGTGTTAGATGTGAGTTTTGGTGGATCGGTCTTGTTTAGTGACTGGCTGTTTGGGTCGAGGTGTTGTTTATATGATGGTGTTTGGATCTGGTCTGTTGTGTTAGTGGGCTTCTGGGGGTCAGGTGTTGTGTTATGGGCTGGTTGGAGCGAGGTCTGTTAGTATTAGATGCTGAGCTGTTCTGGTTCAGAGGTCTGTGTATATTAAGTGGACTGGCTGTTCTTGGACTCGAGCTTCTGTTAGTAGATTGATACTGAGCTGTTTCTGGATCGAGGTCTGTTTAGTATTAGTGATCGGAGCTTTCTGGGATCCAGGTTGTTATAATTAGATGACTGAGCGTTCTGGGGATGCCCACCCCCCGAGGTCTGTTAGTATTAGATGACTGACTGTTCTGGGACTCAGAGTCTTTGTTATTGGTGTGACGAGTTGTTAGGATGAGCGGCTTCAGAGGTAGCGTTTGTGTCTGGGAATCAGAGGTCTGTAGATTGATGCTGGCTTTCGAGCTCGGGTCTGTTGTATTGATCGACTGAGCTGTTTCTGGGCTTCAGAGGTCTGTTAGTATTAGATGACTGAAGCTGTTCTGGGTCAGGCCGTTGTAGTATGTTAGCATGACTGTAGTGTGGGGTCAGGTTCTGTTAGTGTTAGATGACTGAGCTGTTCTGGGATCAGAGTCTGTTAGTTTAGATGGCTGAGCTGTTCTGGATCAGAGGTTTTGGTTTGCTGATTGAGCTGTTTGGATCCGAGGTCTCGTTGTTAGTGATAGTTGGATCGAGGTTGTTGTGTGATGATGACTTCTTGGTCGAGGTCTGGTTAGTTAATGCTAGTGGGGATGAGTCTGTAGTTTAGATGCTGGAGGGCTTGTTATGAATCATGTTTGGTAGAGGTCCTGTTAGTATGATGACTGACGCTTTCTGAGATCAGAGTGTCTGTTAGTCTTAATGATGAAGCTGTTTGGGGAACTCGAGGTCTGTTAGTTTAGATGACTGAGCTGTTCTGGGATCAGGTCTGTAGTTTAATGATGGAGTGTCTTGGGGTTCGAGGTCTGTTAAGTATTAAGTGACTGAGCTGTTCTGGCCTCGAGGGTGTTATATTGCTACTGGCTGTTCTGGGCTCGAGGTCTGTTAGTTTAGTGCTGAGCTGTCTGGGATCAGTCTGTTGTTTAAGATGAACGCTGTTTGGGGTAGAGGTTCTGTTCACGTGTTAGATGACTGAGCCTGTTCTGGTCAAGGGCTCGTTAGTATTAGATGCTGAGCTCGTTTCTGGGTGATCGAGTCTGTTGTTTAGTCGACTGAGCTGTTCTGAGGACTCAGAGCGTCTGTTAGTTATAGATATGAGCTGTTCTGGACTCAGAGGTCTTTAGTTAGTGACTGGCTGTTTGGGATCAAGGTTGTTAGTATTAGTGACGAGCTGTTCTGGGATCAGAGGTCTTTAGATTAGATGACTGGGGCTGGTTCTTGGGATCGAGGTCTGTTAGTATTATAGGACTGAGCTGGTTCTGGACTCAGAGGTCTGTTAGTATTAGATGACCTGAGCTGTCTGAGGCTCGGGTTGTTTTTAGCTGAGTTGATGTTTGGATAGAGGTCTGTTTGTTTGATGACTCGCTGTTTGGGAGCTCAGAGATCAGAGGTCTGTTAGTATTAGATGACTGAGCTGTTCTGGGGATCAGAGGTCTGTTAGTGTTAGATGACTGAGCTGTTCTGGGACTCAGAGGTCTGTTAGTGTCGGCTGTTAGATCTGGCTTCATGGTCATAAATCTGTCCTCCTCTTCCCTATAACCACAGCTTTCTTCCACAGCTCAGCTCCTTCACTCACATCTCTGTCAGACTCTTAATAAACTGAAAATAAATACAAGTGCAACGTATCAATTTCAATGGCTTTACTAAGTTCCAGTTCATATAAGGAAAACAGTCAATGTATTAGACCGTAATCTATGGGTTTCACATGACTGGGAATACAGATATGCATTTGTTGGTCACAGATACCTTAAAAAAAAGGTTGGGTCGTGGATCAGAATACCAGTCAGTTACCGGTCTGACCACCATTTGCCTCATGCAGCACGACACATCTCCTTCACATAGAGTTGATCAGGCGGTTGATTGTGGAATGTTGTTCCACTCCTCTTCAACGGCTGTCCGAAGTTGCTTCATATTGGCAGGAACTGGAACACTCTGTCGTACACGTTGATCCAGAGCATCCCAAACATGCTTAATGGGTGACATGTCTGGTGAGTATGCAAGCCAGAACTGGGAAGAACTGGGACATATTCAGCTTCCAGGAATTGTGTACATAGCCTTGCGYCATGGGGTTGTGCATTATCATGCTGAAACATGAGGTGAAAGCGACAGATGAATATCGTGACAATGGGCCTCAGGATCACTTCACGTTATGTCTTTGCGTTGAAATTGCCAGCGATGAAATGGAATTGTGTTCATTGTCCGTAGCTTATGCCTGCCAATACCATAATCCCACCGCCACCATGGGGCACTCTGTTCACAACGTCGACATCAGCAAACCACTCGCCCACACGACGCCATACTGCCCGGTACAGTTGAAACCAGGATTCATCCGTGAAGAGCACACTTCTCCAGCGAGGCCAGTGGTCAATGGAGGTGAGGATTTGCCCCCTGAAGTCAGTTAAGACGCCGAACTGCAGTCAGGTCGAGACCCTGGTGAGGATGACGAGCACACTGATGAGCTTCCCTGAGACGGTTTCTGACAGTTTGTGGAGAAATGCTTAGATTGTGCAAACCCACCATTTCATCAGCTTTTCAGGTGGCTGGTCCTGGGGTGGCGTGGTTACACGTGGTCTACGGTTGTGAGGCCGGTTGGACGTACTGTCAAATTCTCTAAAATGACGTTGGAGGCGGCTTATGATGAACATTCGATTCTCTGGCAACAGCTCTGGTGGCCATTCCTGCAGTCAGCATTCCTATTGCCTCTAATCTGGGCTCATATAAAGAGGTTACTATTAAAAACAGCTACCACTCTGACAGTGAGAGTGATTGTGGGGTAGCCAGTCTACACTTTGTGAGGTACGGTGCTGTAGTTAGTTATAGAACAGTAGAGTAGTAGAGGTACGGTGCTGTAGT
>NW_019944096.1:10695-16028 GCF_002910315.2 Salvelinus sp. IW2-2015
CAATTTCTCCGGATATTTTGGAGGCATTTCTGAACATGGCGCCAATGTAAACCGAGATTTGTGGATATAAATATGCACATTATCGAACAAAACAAATGTATTGTGTAACATGATGTCCTATGAGTGTCATCTGTTGAAGATCATCAAAGGTTAGTGATTCATTTTATCTCTATTCCTGGTTTTTGTGACTACTATCTTTTGCTGGGAAAATGGCTTTGTTTTTCTGTGGCTATGTACTGAGCTAACATAATTGTTTGGTGTGCTTTCCCCGTAAATCCTTTTTGAAATCAGACATGTTGGCTGGATTCAAAACATGTGTAGTTTTAATGTGGTGTCTTTCATGTTTGATTTCATGAAAGATTGATTTTTATAGTAATATAATTGAATTTGGCGCGCTACATTTTTTCTGGCTTTTGGCCAAGTGGGACGCTACCGTCCCACATATCCCAGAGAAGTTAATGCGGGGTGCCATTTTAATCTCTCCCATTTTTAATCCTCCCTCCCATGACCTCTCCTCTCCTTCTAAGCCTGCGCCCCTAATGGCACTATATCCCCTACCTAGTGCACTACTTTGGACCAGAGCCTGATGGAGCAGGGGACAGCCCTGTTCAACAGTAGTGCACTATATAAGGAATAGGGTGTAATTTCAGACCCACATTCAGTTTGATAACACTTTCCTGATGGCTGCAGCCGCCACCGCTGCAGCCGCCACCGCTGCAGCCACCACTACTACTACAACCACTACTACAACCACTACTACAACAGAAACCACTCCAGCCACCTCCACTCCAGCCCCCACCACTACAACTAGCAGGTCCTATGATTGAGTGTAGTCTGGCCCAGGGGTGTGAAGGTGAACGGCAAGGCACTGGAGCGACGAACTCTGCCTGGCTGTCTCTGGCTAGCTTCCTCCCTTCTCTCCACTGGGATTCTCTGCCTCTAACCCTATTACGGGGGACTGAGTCACTGGCTTACTGGTGCTCTTCCATGCCGTCCCTAGGAGGGGTGCGTCAATTGAGTGGGTTGAGCCACAGAAGTGATCTTCCTGTTCGGTTTTGCGCACCCTCAGGCTCATGCGGTGGAGGAGATCTTCGTGGGCTATACTCAGCCTTGTCTCAGGGTAGTAAGTTAGTGGTCTGTTGATATCTCTCTAGTGGTGTGGGGACTATACTCAGCCTTGTCTCAGGGTAGTAAGTTAGTGGTCTGTTGATATCTCTCTAGTGGTGTGGGGACTATACTCAGCGGCCATGGAGAGAAAGATCCCCAGGCATCCAGAACACACAGGGGCTTTCATTGCAGGACTCGGTGTTTTTTTGTTCCTTGAGCGAGCATAAGAAGGTCAATTTCGTTGGTGGCATTTCTGTGTCACTGGGCTCCATGGCTGGGATTTCCCCTTGTAATCCGGTTATCAAACCTCCTAGGCCCTGCACATTGATTCGTCTCCTCCCCCCAAGTCACTTCTCCTCAAAAACTCCCTCTTTCTCTCCTCAAACCCCTTCCCGCTCTCGCTACACAATGCTACACTGAGGTGGGGGAGCAAAAGCATCCTCGCTCACACAATTGACTCTGTAGCAGAAAATAGACTGGTCCAAGACAGAAGGAAAACAAAGAGGCAAATAACGTGGGTTAGTGTGGCTGTAGTGGTGTTGGCTGTAGTGTGGTGGTGTGAGCTTGGCGGGTGGTGGCTGTGTGTGTGGCTGTATGGTGTGTGTGTGTGTGCTGTAGGGGGGCTGCTGTGTGGGTGGGCTGTGTGGTGGTGGTGGGCTGGGGTGGTGGCTGTAGTGGTGGTAGAGGCTGTGGTGTGTGGCTGTGAGTGGTGGTGGCTGTAGTGGTGGTGGCTGTAGTGGTTGGTGGCGTGTGGTGGTGGCTGTATGGTGGTGGCTGTAGTGGTGGTGGCTGTGGTGGTGGCTGTAGTGGTGGTGGCTGTAGTGGTGGTGGCTGTATGTAGGTGGTGGTAGTGGTGGCTGTATGGTGGTGGCTTGGTGTGGTGGTGGCGTAGTGTGGTGGCTGTGTGGGTGGTTTGGCTGTGTGGTGTTGTGGCTGTAGTGGTGGTGGCTGTAGTGGTGTGTAGTGGTGGTGGCTGTAGTTGTTGGCTGTATGTGGTGTGGCTGCTGTGTGGGTGTTGGCTGTGGTGTGTTGGCTGTAGTGGTGGTGGCTGTAGTGGTGGTGGCTGTAGTGGTTGTGTGGCTGTAGTGTGGTGGCTGTGAGTGGTGGTGCTTTGGCTGTGGTGTTGGTGGCGCTGTAAGTGGTGGTGGCTGTAGTGTTAGGGTGGCTGTTATGGTGGTGTTGGCTGTGGTGAGGTGGTGGCTGTAGTGGTGGTGGCGTGTAGTTTGTGGTGGCTGTAGTGGTTGGGGCATGCTGTTGGTGTTGGCTGTAGTGGTGGTGGCTGTAGTGGTGGTGGCTTAGGGTGGTGGCTGTAGTGGTGGTGGCTGTAGTGGTGGTGCCTGTAGTGGTGATGATGGCTGTAGTGTTGTGGTGTAGTGCTGTAGTGGTGGATGGTGGCTGTAGTGGTGGTGTGGCTGTAGTGGTGGATGTGGGGGCTGTAGTGGTGGCTGGCGTGTAGTGGTGGTGGCTGTGTAGTGGTGGTGGCTGGTGAGTGGTGGTGGGCTTAGTGGTGGGGCTGTAGTGGTGGTGGCTGTAGTGGTGGTGGTGGCTGTAGTGGTTGGTGTTGGACTGTATGGTGGTGGCTGTAGTTGGTGGTTGGCTGTAGTGGTTGGTGGCGTAGTGGTGGCTGTAGTGTGATGGCTGTAGTGGTGGGGCTGTAGTGGTGATGGCTGTAGTGGCTATGGTGTGCTGTAGTGGTGGTGGTGTAGTTGGTGTGTGGCTGTAGTGGTGGTGGCTGTAGTGGTGGTGCTTACGTGTGTGGCTGTAGTGTGGTGGCTGTAGTGGTGGTGGCTGTCTAGGTGTGGTGGGTGGCTGTATGGTGGGCTGTGGGTGCCTCTGGTCCTCGGGAAGGGATGAGGGACGAGAGAGAGCGAATTAGAGGGAGACATACTTAAATTCTACACAGGACACCAGATAAGACAGGAAAACCCAGATAATAAGCACTGCACGCCTCTGACATAGACTGATGAGCCCTAGTACTGAGCTGAGAAGGGTGGTCGGGGACAACTGTGGCCTGTCTGATTGTACACAACAGGGCACATCCTGGCAGGTATAAACCATCTCCACTTTGCCACAGCAGCCCACACACAGAGGGATATCAACAGACGCACCAACTCTACCCTAGACAGCTGAGTATAGTCCCCACACCATAGAGAGGATATCAACAGAACACCAACTTACTACCTGAGACAAGGCTCGAGTAGTCCCACCCACTGAGGAGATCAACAGACCACCAACTTACTAACCTGAGACAAGGCGAGTTAGTCACACCACTAGAGGGATATAACAGACCACCAACTACTACCTGAAGACCAGGCTGAGTAAGTCCCCACCACTAGAGGGATATCAACGACACACCAACTTACTACCCTGAGACCAGGCTGAGTATAGTCCCACCACTAGAGGGATATCAACAGACCACCAACTTACTACCCTGAGACAGGCTGGTATAGTCCCCACACACTAAGGATATCACAGACCACCAACTTACTACCCTGAGACCAGGCTGAGTATAGTCCCCACACCACTAAGGGATATCAACAGACCTACCAATACTACCCTGAGACCAGGCTGAGTATAGTCCCCCACACCACTAGAGGATATCAACAGACCCTAACTTACTACCCTGAAGACAGGCTGAGTATAGTCCCCACACCACTAGAGGGATATCAAGACCACCCAACTTTACTACCCTGGACCAAGGCTGAGTATAGTCCCCACACCACTAGAGGATATCAACAGACCACCAACTTACTACCCTGAGACCAGGCTGAGTATAGTCCCCACACCATAGAGGGATATCAACAGACCACAACTTACTACCTGAGACAAGGCTGAGTTTAGTCCCCACACCACTAGAGGATATCAACAGACCACCAACCTTACTACCCTGAGACCAGGCTGAGTATAGTTCCCCACACCACTAGAGGGATATCAACAGACCACCAACTTATACCCTGAGACAAGGGCTGAGTATAGTCCCCACACCACTAGAGGATATTCAACAGACACCAACTTACTACCCTGACAAGGCTGAGTATAGTCCCCACACCACCACTAGAGGGATATCAACAGACCACTACACCCTAATCTACCTCGTGAGACACGGCTGAGTATAGTCCCACACACCCACCGTAGAAAGACTCATCAACAGACCCACCAACTTACTACCCTGAGACGCGTGGCGAGTATAGTCCCACACCACTAGAGGATATCAACAGACCACCAACTTACTACCTCTGAGACAAGGCTGAGATATAGTTCCCACACCACTAGAGAGATATCACAGACACCAACTTACTACCCTGAGACCAGGCTGAGTAAGTCCCACCACTAGAGGATATCAACAGACCACTAACTTACTACCCTGAGAACAAGGCTGAGTATAGTCCACACCACTAGAGGATATCACAGACCACCAACTTACTACCCTGAGACAAGGCTGAGTATAGTCCCCACACCACTAGAGTATCAACAGACCACCAACTTACACCTGAGACAAGGCCTGAGTATAGTCCCCAACACCACTAGAGAGATTATCAACAGACACTAACTACTCCCTGAGACAAGCTGAGTATAGTCCCACACCACTAGAGAGGTATCAACAGACCACAACTTACTACCCTGGAGACAAGCTGAGTATTAGTCCACACCACTAGAGGATATCAACAGACCACCAACTTACTACCCTGAGACCAAGGCTGAGTATAGTCCCCACACCACTAGGGGATATCAACAGCCACTAACTTACTACCCTCTGAGACAAGGCTGAGTATAGTCCCCACACCACTAGAGGGATATCAACCAGCACCAACTTACTACCCTGAGACAGGCTGAGTATAGTCCCACACCCACTAGAGGATATCAACAGACACTAACTTACTACCTGAGACATGGCTGAGTAAGTCCCCCACCACTAGAGGGATATCAACAGACCACCAACTTCCTACCCTGAGACAAGGCTGATTATAGTCCCCACACCACCAGAGGGATATCAACAGACCACCACTTCTACCCTGAGACAAGGCTGAGTATTAGCCCCCACACACCACTAGAGAGATTTCAACAAGACCACCAACTTACTACCCTGAGACAAGGCTGAGTAAGTCCCCACACCACTAGAGAGATATCAACAGACCACTAACTTACTACCCTGAGACAAGGCTGAGTATAGTCCCCCACACCACTAGAGAGATATCAACAGCCACAACTACTACCCTGAGACAAGC
>NW_019944096.1:19228-21989 GCF_002910315.2 Salvelinus sp. IW2-2015
TCCTTCTGTCTTGGACAGTCTATTTTCTGCTACAGAGGTCAATTGTGTGAGCGAGGGATGCTTTTGTCCCCCACCTCAGTGTAGCATTGTGTAGCGAGAGCGGGAAGGTTGAGAGAGAAAGAGGGAGTGAGAGAGAGGAGGGAAAGTGAATGTGGCAGGGCTTGGAGTTGATAACGGATTACAAAGGGAAACCCAGCCATGAGATGCCCAGTGACACAGAACTGCCAAACAAGCGAAATACCTTTTTATGCTCGCTTCAAGGAAAACAACACCGAGTCCTGCATGAAAGCCCCTGTTGTTCTGGATGACTCTGGGATCTTTCTCTCCATGGCCGATATGAGTAAAAAACTTTTAAACAGGTTAATACTCATAAGGCCGCCGCAATCTCTCTTTGTCCCAGTCGGTAATCCAAACATGTTTCAAGCTGACCACTATTGTCCTTGTTCCCAAGAACTCATAAATGACTATCGCCCTGTAGCACTCAGATCTGTTAATATGAAGTGCTTTGAAAGGCTGGTCATGACACACATCAACACCATCATCCCAGACACCCTGGACCCACTCCAATTCGCATACCGCCCCAACAGATCCACAGATGACGCAATCTAAATTGCACTTCGCACTGCCCTCTCCCACCTGGACAACAGGGGAAATAACTATGTGAGAATGCTGTTCATAGACTAGAGCTCAGCGTTCAACACCATAGTCCCCTCCAAGCTCATCACCAAGCTGGGGACACTGGGACTGAACATCTCCCTCTGCAACTGGATCCTGGACTTCCTGATGGTTGGTTAGCTACCTGCAGATTCATGCAAGGTAGTAATGTTTTGAGTTGGGATTAAGGTTAATTGCTTAACTAGCTAGCTACATGTCTAAACAAAATACACCCCCCTATGCAAGTAACCATTTCGCTACACCTGTATCCTGTGCACGTGGCAAATAAACTTTGATTTGATTTGATATAGTATGTGTTTACCAGAGACGGTAGTGTGAAGAACATGACCTGCACCAAACGTATAACATTAGGTCAACGAGACAGTGTCCACTCACAGCCCGGAAGCAATTTTTCTGTAATTCGTTCGCCATTAACTTGTAAATAATGATCTTGTTGTGAGTTTATTTTCCTGTAATAATGAAGACAAATGAGCTAAAGTGAAGACAGCTATATGATATGGTCATTATTTGAACTGGCTAGCCAGCTAACTTAACATTAGCTCAAAGATCACAAGCTAGAAACAAACCAAAACATTGTTTTGAAAGTTGCTTTTGATGCCTGGTTTGACATACTAAATTCATTTTTAAAACGGGTGGGTTTATTGGTGTTAAAATACACAAGTTATGTTATTTTGGACCACCAGGCTGCTGATGTCATGCAGCCTGTAGTTTTTGTGTTTATACTTTTTCATAACGACAAGTTTGATATCGGACGACAATAGAGTGTTCATGATGTCACTGCGACAACTGTCAATAGACTCTAAATCAGCCTTTAGTCTTAAAGGCTTTGGTTGTTTAGCACATGGCCTCACATGTGAATGCTTAAAGAGATGGGTGGGGCTAAGGCTTAAGAGGGTGTGAACAATGCTGAGTGGGTGTAGACAAAGAAGAGCTCTCCAGTAGGTGTACCAAAACATTCAAGTGCCATTTTGCTCAAAAATAGAGGTTACAAGTTTATCAACTTTCAAAGCAGAATTACTTTCCCCATTGTTCCTCAACTGTAGTGTATCATACACCATTTTCTCTCTCTGTTTCTACTTTTATCCAATGTAAAAAAATATATATACAGTGATCCCTCGCCACTTCGCGGTTCACTTATCGCGGATTCGCTATTTCGCGGATTTTCATAATGCATTTTTATTTTTATTTTTTTGGTGCATTGTGCTCTGCATTCTGATTCGCTAAAAACTCACTCCCGCTTCTTGTATCAAAACATGCTACGAATTGTGCTATCATTTTGTCGTCTCGTGCAGTTATGTGTACGTACATAAAACAGCTTGGCAAATTTACATTAAGTTGGCCAAATTATCTTGTAATTTCGAACATCTCCTAAACCCATAATGTCGACGAAACGGCCTACACGTGAGTCACTGTATTTGTATACATGTAATAGTTGCTAATTGTAAAAAAAAGTTTTCTATTTCGCGGATTTCACTTATCGCGGGTAATTTTCGGAACGTAACCCCCGCGATAAACGAGGGATTACTGTATATCAAATTTTGCTACATACTGTAAGACCGAATCGAGCTGGTCGGTCACATCTAGTTAAATGCAGTAAACAGGAACAATGGGTACATATTGAAGATGTCATGCTCGTCCCCAGAATCTTTTTTATGTTTTATTTTTAAAGGATAAAGAACATTAACAACTTAATAGTTTACAATATGGAAGAAGATGAAACATATTCTACAAGAACCAATATCCCTCCATAGAAACACAATCTTAAGGAACAATTCTAGGATAGCTTTTCAGATTTCACAGATACATTGGTACACACGGAAAACTAAAAGGCATAGAAACCGTAAATTACTTGGTTACAGGAAAAACACAGAATTAAAAAGCAATTTTTGGACTGACCAATATTTTCAAAATACATGCAACTTAAAAGCTTAATTTAACAAAATGTATATTTGGAGTCATCCTATTTGAGTCAGAAAAGGATATTAATATGATAGGTAAGATATACCAAACCTTGCAGAGAGCCTACCCKACTGACAATCTCTTAGAAAAATGTGAAACTATTGGAACCATGACTTAAAAAGAGCTG
>NW_019944096.1:24463-25711 GCF_002910315.2 Salvelinus sp. IW2-2015
GGGTATGCACGAAATGTAGGGAATGTTAGAACATAACTAACAAAATTACAATTAACAAAATGTAAATGTATATAATCTATAACACAAGAGTTGAAAATCACAAATTCTACAGCACAAAAGGCAGAGTCATGTCTGAAGTGTAAAAACTAACATTGACACAATAATTCTTGCCTTCTGATTGGTTAACATCCACAAGTTATGGGCGGAGTTAGAAAGTTGGCTGTCAGAAGTTTTACAATTTAACAAGACCTTTAATTCGTTCAAGAAGCACAGTGCGGGAACTAGCCTAGCACACAAGTAGCTAGCCTAGCAGCTAGCCTAGCACACAAGTAGCTAGCCTAGCACACAGAGAGCGATCTGAAACTGCTCCAGTTTCACCAGAACAAATGAAAAACATGAGCAGGGAATCCAGGGATTTCAAAACCTGCCGATGGCAGACAGGCCAGGCTGCAGTATGTCTCTGGTTCCGTCTCTGTCTCTGGTGGAGAGAAACCCACAGACTATAGCCAGGATAGGGTTAGGATTTACAGTAGCCTACCGCCTACGCTAAGCTAGCTAGACGTTGTGGATCTGAAGGGCTAAGGTCTTACTATGCTAGGCTAGCTAACGGTTGTGAATGAATGGCTGGCTGGGATAAGGCTCATGCTAGTGTAACAGTTTAACTTTAGACCGTCCCCTCGCCCCGACACGGGCGCGAACCAGGGACCTTCTGCACACATCAACAACAGTCACCCACGAAGCATCGRTACCCATCGCTCCACAAAGGCCGCGGGCCCTTGCAGAGCAAGGGGAACAACTACTTCAAGGTCTCAGAGCGAGTGACGTCACCGATTGAAACGCTATTAGCGCGCACCACAGCTAACTAGCTAGCCATTTCACATCCGTTACACTAGCAAGAGTTTAGAGTATTGAGATACATAGCCAACTCTCCGAGAGATTATTTGGGCAAAACATAGACATCCATAATGTACTGTATTCTAATGTACTGTACTGCAGAGGTTCTCGAACTTTTTGACACGCGACCCCCCCCAAAAAAAGGAGTGGCCGCCCGCCGTTACGCCAATGCTGATGACTGCTCATTGGTCGACAGTAGTGATGTGGGAAAAATCTATAGAATTACATATTGGGATATTATTTTTTGACATCGTATCGTTCTGACATAATTGCTAAATAATTTTTTTTGCGCTAGTTGGATGTTCCGGCACTAAAACTGCAGTATTTTTTCCCCCTCTACTTCAGTTTACTTCA
>NW_019944096.1:31377-33608 GCF_002910315.2 Salvelinus sp. IW2-2015
AACACAGAGACGAGAATGAGCAGAGGGAGCGAGAGATTGAGGGAGGAGGGGAAGAGAGAGAGGTTAAGGGGAGTGAAGAGAGAGGACGTGAGTGGAGCATTGAGAGGGGAGAGAGGTAGGTGAGAAATTTGAGAGGGGAGGAAGGTATAAAAGGTGGGTAGAATGGGGAGGGAGGAGAGAGAGGATGACAGATTGAGCAGGGGAGAGAGGGAGGAGAAATTGACGGAGGGGGAAGAGAAAAGAGGGCGAGCAGAGAGGGGGTAGAGGGGAGAGAGGGAGAGAAGAGGGGAGAGATGAGAGGGAAATGAGGAGGAAAGAAGCCGGAGAGAGCGGTAGGGAGAAGGATATTGAAGGGAGGGGGAAATAGAAGAGAACAGAGGTCGAGCAGAGTAGGGGGTAACCGAATGGGGAGGAGAGAGAGGAACAGATTTGAGAGGGGAGAGAGGGAGCGGAGAAAATTGAGAGGGAAGAGAAAAGAGGGCCGAGAGAGCAGGGAGTAGAGGGGAGATGAAGAGAGAGTTTGAGCAGCGAGAGAGAGGGAGGGAGGAGAGAGTTGAGAAATGAAGGGGAAGAGAGAAGAGGGCGAGAGAGAGGGGTCACGGGAGGAGAGAGAGGACGATAGGGCGAGATTGAGAGGGGAAGGAGGGAGCGGAGAAATGTGAGAGGGAAGAGAAAAGAGGCGAGACGAAGGGGGTAGAGGGGAGGAGAGAGAGGAGACAATTGATGCACGGGGTGGACGAGATTTCTGAGAGGGGGACGAGATCTGAGAAGAGGGGGAGATGAGAGGTCCTAAAAAAAAAAGGAAGTGTTGAAACTGCTGTTGAAGATATTGTGACATGGGGCTGTGTCTGAAACCTGATGACTCAGCAAGTCAGTCAGCCACTCTGCCAGCCAGTAAATCAGTCCTCAAACAAGAGACAGTCATCCCTCCCTCACTTCAAGACTTCTACTTCCTACTACCTCATCCTGTCATCTGAAACCTGAAGAAACCATCAGGGTGGGGTCACTAGGGCTGGGCGGTCTATCGGTATTGACGCAGGGACCGGTTTGGGTTTTTACTTTACCTTCTATACCYGRATTTGAATGTTTGGTTTGTTAAATGTGATACGCCACGTGCAATGTCAATTGTTGTAGTTTACTTCGCTACTTGAGTCATCTCTCTCCGCTCTTTSTCTRYGTGCCACTTTCCACACAGACCTAGCCACGCCCCCTGTCACTCAAGGAGCGCGTTTGATGTTCCTCAACCACGAGACACTTTTGCGTTCAGTCTGCATGATCAATGCAGCACATGCGACAATGTTCATGACAACAACACTGTTTTCACTTTGCTTCTTAACTCCACTAGCGTTCTATAATGACACTATTAGTTRGTGTTTCTTACATCAGCAAACAGCTYGTTTGTATTTTCTTAGCAAATTGCCCTAAATCTTGTGAGACGCTAATTGTTAGCCGCTAATGCTAATAGCTAGCTAGTTAATAACTGTACTGAGTCAGAGCAAACGTAGCTAGCTAATACASCCTGATAATACCAGTGATGGTGTAGACCTAAATTAGCATGTTGTTTGTGCAACAGTATCTTCTAAATCGAAGAGGAATATGCAAAGAAAGAATATGTTAGCTACATGAAGTAGCTAAGAGAAAACATGCAATGTAGCCAAAGCTTATAGGGTCCCCTAGGAAACACTTATCAACACTTTAGTTCCTACCCTGTCACAATAACTCCTCCCTGCCATTTTAATTTGTTGTCATCGCAAACACTCTATTCAAAGTGCCCACTATTATATTCTGACTATATAATTAGAATAATTAGATCACTACTCACTACTCATAAAGCACTCTGGGATCACTCACTACTCATAAAGCACCCTGGGATCACTACTCACTACTCATAAAGCACCCTGAGATCACTACTCACTACTCATAAAGCATCCTTCTCTTTCGATAATCTTTACCATTTCTTCCCTCTCCATTATCCCCGACTTTACCTCATCTCTGTTCTTCTCTCTCTCTCCCCCTCCGCCTCTATCTCTTCCTCTTCCACCTACACCGCTTCTCTACTTCGCTTTCTCCCCTCTCTCTTCAACTTCCTTCCTACCCCTCTCCTCTTTTTACCATCACTCCTGTTCCTGATTCCCCACCTCTCTCATCTCCTCTCCTCTCTCTCTCTTCTTGTTCGCTCTCTCTCCTCTCTTGTTCTCTCCCCTCTCGTGTTCCTCTCTCTCTCTCTCATC
>NW_019944096.1:33633-37618 GCF_002910315.2 Salvelinus sp. IW2-2015
CCCTGGGATTCACTCACTACTCACTACTTCGATAAAGCACCCTAGGATCAGCTCACTACTCATTGAAAGCACCTGCACCTGCACTAACCTGCATGGCTGCTTCCTCATGACCCTAACTAACCCTGCATGGCTGCGGTTCCTTGCTCACAGGATGCCACGCCCTAGACGTACAAGACCCCATGCGAGACTTGCTGAGCTGACAATCCTGTGTTTGTGATTATCTTATCCTCTCAAAGTCCTCTGCTCTCGAACGATTCGCATCTCTTGTGTCTCTCTTCAATGCTCATGTCTCCTTTTTCTCCTCTCGTACTCTCTGTCTCTTCTTCTAGATAGTCTTTTTGCTCTCTCTTAATATTGCTTACTTGATCCGGAGCGTTGTAGTATGAAACTCGTATCTGCGTGTCCCTAACATCTCTCTCTCTCTCTCTCTCTCTCTCTCTTCTCTCTCTCTCTCTCTTCTCTCTCTCTCTCTCTGATCTTTCGTCATCTTGTTCGCTTACTCTTCATCTCCTCTCGTCATCTCTTTCTCTCTCTCTCTCTCGTTCTCTCTCCCTCTCTTGTTCTCTCTCTCTCTCTCCCTTGTTCTGTCATATGAAGTAAAACATCTATGTTTCAAACATTTAAGGAACAGGAACCGTATAGTGATGATAATGATAGACCTAACTGTCTTCTGATAGGTGGAAAGGTTTTCCCAAAAAACCTTCTCTATTAAATGTTAACTACAAAGTAGCCYAAGCCTAACCTGGTATGAGGATATRTMTATTATTTTCATCAATCCAGAGGTGATATATTTAGCAAACTCTGCAATTAGCAAACACTGCTAACCAAACAAGTCACTTACTGGTGCACACTTGGATTAAAGGGTATCTACACTAGAGATCTTCTCCGATCCCGAAATTGAGATCCAAAACGAATTGGATCCTGACCAGATCAGGTCATTTTTTMMGGGGGGGGGAATCAATATCCGATCAGATTCGGATTCAAGGTGAACCAGATCCAACCCAAAATATGTCTGAGTTGAGAGAGAATTGAATCCAAAATTGGGTCTGTATCTGACCCAAATGGATCCGAAAGATTGTTGATTTTGAATTTGAAATGTGCATTTTCTGTTGTATCTAACATAAGTGATTTGTGGTCTTCGTATTTTCATAATGACATCCATATAGTTCGATGGAGAACATCATGAAGTCTTCAGAAATGTTTTCAATATATTCTGTTGACCAAATGTTTGAGGAGGATGATTATCGAGTGCCAGACAGAGAGCAGTGAAGAGTTCCGTCTATGACAACACTGTAATTGGACGTTTAATATTTTGAGTATTTAACTTGTTTGGGCTGCAATCCCGACAAAGGTACACTTATGACAACATCCAGCTCAAGTGCAAGGCGCGAAATTCAAAATCTAGTTTGTTAAAATATTTAACTTTCACACATTAACAAGTCCAATACAGCATATGAAAGGTAGACATCTTGTGAATCAAGCCAACATGTCCGATTTTTTAAATGTTTTACAGGGAAGACAAAATATGTAAATCTATTAGCTAACCACGTCAGCAAAAGAGAGCACTTTTCTAACTCATCAAGTTTTTTTACTTCCGTTCACTAGTCTTATCACTGAATTCGGACCAAATGAAAGGATATAAATAGCCACTAACCCGGCAAAGTTAAACAACTTCATAAGGAGACAGCCTGATACATATTTATGTATCGGCATATGTTTTTTTTGGTGAAAATGTGCATATTTATGGTTATAAATCCAATAAATCTACATTTCAGCTACAATCAGAAATTCAAAAACCGAAAGCAGCCATAACATTTAACAGACATTCCGCCAGGAAGTAACGCCCATACCAACCTCAGACTGACCACCGAACCTGCCCTCAACCTTCTTCCTTAAAGATGCTCTCCCCGGCTAGCGAACGTCAAATAACTAATTACTCAGCATAAAAACATATCTGAAAATACATACTGCTGCAGCAATTGAAGACAGGATTTCTTGTGATTCCAGACAATATTTCCGATTTATTAAATGTTTTACAGCGAAAACAAAATGTAGCGCTATGTTAGCATAGCCACACATAGCCAGACAGACTTGGGCGCCGCGGCCAGTTGACATGCACGACAGATATATGAAATAACATTCTAAATTGGGTCTTACTGTTGGCTGATCTTTCATCAGAATGTTGATCAGGGGTGTCCTTTGTCCAGAGAGTCGTTGTTTGGAGTCAGGATGGCAACTTTCCCTTCTCAACTTAAGCATGGGCACGGTCGCCTGGCACGGATTGTCCCAACGTTAAAAAAAGTCAGAGAACGGTAACACGGCAAAACTCCCGAAAAAAATTCAAATAATTTTGATTAAACTATATTGGAAAAACATACATTACGAATGATATGGTCTCAGATTAATCAAAATAAAAACCCAGCCGGAGAGTTGTTCCCGTCCAAAACAGCAGCAAAACAGAACACATATCACTCCCAAGTCGGCGGCGCTTCAGACTTGTCCGGAAGTGGTCGGTCACGTCAAAGAAATAGCTCTTATTCAACCTCTGAACAAGATATTCCACTAATTTTCTTCTCTCATACCGTCTTGACACCCAGAGCAAGGCGTACGGAGTGCTACGTGTAGGGTCCTCTAGGGGAGAGCCATGACCATGTATAGGCATAACATTGAAGCGAGCATAGATTTCTGACATTCTACTTCTTGGTCAGGGAAAGTGCTGCCAAATGACTTCTGTACCACTCAGAGAAAAAATTTGAACGGTTTTAGAAACTAGAGATTGTTTTCTATCCAATATTAATATTAATATGCATATTGTAAGAGCAAAAATTGATTAAGAGGCCGTTTGAAAATTGGCACATATTTTCCAGTTTTTCCAATACGCCCCCTGCAGCCATAACAGGTTTTAAGAGATCTGTTCATTTTGTTTCTGTTAACAACATTTTGTTAGATTTAGAGATGAGATTTTTTTTAATGTGGTGATTTCAGGACGGTAAATAGTCAGCGAGTGCTGTATGTTAGACCGTGGTAAACGTATGTCGCTAAGTCTATTTTCTATATAACTCAAGTCTAACTCATTATAATAGCCTAATATGTTTTCTGTTCTAAATGAAATGTAGATATATCCTTTAGGTCTAAAGAAATTAGCCTATACATCCTGAGATTGGTTTTGGATGTGGATGGACAGAAGACAAGTCATCCACACCACGGTTGTGTAGGCCTACCGTCCAGAGTGTTAATTAAATATTCATAATTGAAAAGAGAAATTGTCCTGATTTTGTTTATACCTATCCATACTTTACACAATCAATATTTCGTCAYCCTTTCAATATTAGGCTATAATATTTTTTGCAGATAAACCTACGGCTATTAGACTASCGCACACGCAGACACACACGGCCTGGGAGGGTTAACTACAACATCCGGGTCAGATCTCAGGTAGGTAAGGGTAGATCCGTGAAGACCTCTAATACACACCAAAATGATCATAATTTTTTGTTCTCCCAGACCTCGAAGTGGCCTTTAGATGTGGTTTTACTAATTTAAAGCATTTTTTGTCTACTTAGAACACCCAATGTTGTTGTTTGAGAAAAAAAGTGTGATTTTAAAAGCAGAAACCTTAAAAAAACGGGGAAAACAGAAACATTTGAAAAAGAAAACGGAGAAAACGGTATTTGGGAATAACTATACTGCTCCATACACACACACACACACACACACACACACACACACACACACACACACACACACACACACACACACACACACACTAGTGGTGCGCGGGTTGACTCATAACCCGCAGTCCCCGTGGTTATATAGATGGGTTTAGGGTCATAAAAATATTGCTGTGCAATTTATATAGGCAACATTGAGGTTTTTGTTTCATTATTTTAGTATGTGTTATTACAGCATACGCCTAAACTTTAGGCTGTACGCTTGCCAATTGGCCTACACATCCAATCAACCCAAAAATGATTTTGGGAACGGT
>NW_019944096.1:37643-52645 GCF_002910315.2 Salvelinus sp. IW2-2015
ACGGGCAGAAAAAGTTAACATCAATCCACCGAGACAAAGGACATTACCGGAGTTTCATGCAATAAGACAAAAACTGCAAAGGGAGAGTTAAAAATACGTAGAATGGACGGACAGAAAAGTAATGTTTGGTGGAGTAGCCTAGTGGTTAGAGCGTTGGACTTTTAACCGAAAGGTTGCAAGTTAAATCCCCGAGCTGACGAGGTACAAATTTGTTGTTCTGCCCCTGAACAAAGCAGTTAACCCACTGTTCCTAGGCTGTCATTGTAAATCAGAATTTTGTTCTTAACTGACTTGCCTAGTTAAATAAAAACAAATGGTAAGAGAGGATGATAGCAGCTATGTTATGTTTGATTGTGAGGCTCTATACAAATTCGACAGTTACAGTCACTCTATACAAATTCGACGGGACTTCAAATAGGCTTTTATGGGATGTCAAGGGATCTGTAATCTACTGTTTGTGATGGGTTAAATGGAAACTGAAATCTGGACATTGACTAACCAGAATAAACCTACTGTTTTTTGGCGAACTCCAAAGCCCTCTGATAATATTAGTCCCGTGCGAATCGACATCCCTGTGTTTTCAGAGAAATGTCTTGAGGTTGACAGGTGTTGCTCGCGGTTTGAGCAAGATAACAATAACTGATTGGATAAATTGAACGAAGTTCTGCGCATAGCCTATTATGAAGTCCTCCTATACTATAGACATTGAGCAACGGTGTCATATATCGCTTCTTTTGCGTAAGCGAGGACCGACCGTGACGATACATCGTTACAAATTGCGTATCTTAAACAAACCTTTCACATTGCTGGCTCAATTTATATGCGAAACCGTCGTTGCTTGATATAACAGTATGGCAAAGCATGCAGTCATCACAAACTGGACGTCATACGCTCCTTAGTCGAACAAGTTGCACTTTCTCAGTACGCATAGCCTTTACATAAGGCAATCTCAAGGTGCAAGTTAATGACATGCTTATCTCCGGCTGATCACCATGAAGGTCCTCGAGGGTAGACAATTAGGTATATGTTTACAGCGGAACGACACGGAGATCAGTAATATATACTACATTAGATTATGATCAACACACTGTCTTCAATTCAGCATACTTGATCCGCGAATCATGTCTTAGCGTCTGACCCCAAATCAAGTGTTTGTCCTCTTTAGAAAACTTGCTGAGACTGGTATTATTCGAGTCTCGCTATATGTGGCTCTGGGTATGACATGTGAGAGAACTCCTCTTCAGCACCTTGAAACAACTCCAGATGGTTTATCAATAACATGGCCTAGTGAACTGTCAACAATTGACAGTAATATGCATAGCACTATTAAACATGTAGAATCGGAGAGTGGTAAGTATAATTAAGAGAAAAGGTTACATGAGAGGTCACGTTTGGAAACACATCTGTACTCGCTGTCCTGAAAAATCGATCTCTCTGGTGTAATTAAACAGGAATCATTCTGATGGTCAATAGAGTAATACAAAGATTACCACGCCAGTTCATCTATAATTACTATTATTGCCCGATGATGAATCGGCACTAGAAGTCGCCTTTGTATCTGATATAATTAAAGAACCTCCTGAGCTGAAATTAAATGCACTGGTTATAATACATTGTGCTGTAAAATCATTATCACTCACTAAGATTTGGCCTAAATCTCGTACCACTCGCGACATGCCAGGAGTGCCAGAATTACTATGATAATTTCGTTGTTAGCTCAGTCTTAGGAGACGCAAGGTGGCCGTCCACTCTGGTCAGTCTAGATTAACGATAGCATGTATGAGTTGGTTGTGCCGTCCTTCATCATGAAAGCTGATAGATATTGTCTAAGATCGCTGATCATAAAAACTATGGTGCAGTGCAGAGAGCACTGAAGAGCGTGCACTTTATTCAGCCGAAACGTATGTCTGGATCCATTCCTTACAACCGTATGTAATAGCTATTTGATTCTCATTGTTTTGGCTAGAGAGCGCTTGCTTTTTAACTCCACGACCAAATGACGGACTTACGAGAGAACATTCACCGGGACGTACAACCATTAGATGTGAAGAGACCATATTCAAATTCTCATCCAGGTCTGGATGAACAATCGAGTGTCCATCTCAGTCCATATATGAGCCCATTACTCATTCTATAACATTTAATGCACCATCTATCACTTCTCCTATCCATCTTCAGTCGACCATCATTCATTCTATCCCATCTCTCGCAACAAATCATTTCACAATCATATCCATTTCAGACTCGTACTCGATTCATTCCTATTCCAATTCTATGACTCCATTTCTATCTCTCTCCCCCTATCTCTCTATTCTCTTGCATCATCTCTACTTCTATTCTATATATTCCGCTCTTTATCGCTCTCGAGTTCATCTCATCTTCATTTAATTTACAACTCATTTCTCTCTCCCTCTCACTTCTTTTCATCTCTCTCTTATTGACCATCTTTTCTCTTCTCTACTCCTCTCATTCAATCTGATACTATTCATTTCATCTCCTCTACTTCATTTCTCCTCATTCGATCACTCATCGTCCACCTTCTCACTATTTCTTCATTGACCCATCTCGATGTCAATCCTCATCTCCATCTGCAATTTCTCTATCATCCATCCTCACGTTTATCTTACCTACTTCCTCCACTCACTCAACTCGTTCTGTGTCTCTGAGCTATGCTTCTGTGCTCTGCTCATTATCTCTCCTTCGCTGGCACACATCCTACCTCACTCTGAACTCACGAACGGACGCAAGCTTGCAATGGGATAGCTCTACTCTCATAGACACCATGTGCTGTGTGACTCTCTCGCAGCCTATTCGAATAATATTAGTCTCCTCGCATTAATGTATATTGCAGAATAACACTCATCTATATGTTAGGAAAACACAAAAATCCTGAGGACTTCCCTCACTGAATGCTATGAAACTGCATGTCGTTCTGTATTCAGTTCTCCAGCGGAGTGCATGCTACATCTGTGGCTCGTAGAGTAATATATTGGTAACTAGTGGCTCCAGATCTGGTGGTTATTGCGCACAACCTCTCGGCTCATTGTGGGTATCGTCACGATTTAGCCTCGTGCGCGACTAGGTACTATGTGACGTACATTGAGTAGAAATAATCATGTGTTGAAATTGTCATTCAGACCCTCAAGAACTAGGCCATATGTATAAAATCCCGAACACATTAATAATAGCAAAACTATAGGACTAAATGTAAGGCCTATATTACTGACTTATTTTACTTATTAATCTCGTTTATTTAACTATTGCCCTAGGGTCAGTTACGGAACAATATATTACCAAGAGCTGTCCATGACCCGCAGTTAGAGCGCCGTGCACCGAAGTCACCAGCAGTGTATCACAAGCTCAGGTGATCACCAAATATACATTAAACGAACCAGTTCATTAGCATTGTCCGGAGTGACCGCAACACAGCGACCCGAGTACAATACCTCTGACATGAACATCGAAATAGGTCTTAGAGTTACAGCAGTCATCACTCAGGAGTTGCAAACGTTTGTTCTATAAAGCTGGTACATCAAGCAAACAGTTTAAATACAACACTGCAGAGAAAGACGAGGCACACAAAGAGAGGGTGAGAGTAGGGAGGGAGGAGGCGAGAGCGAGAGAGAAAAGAGAGAGAAAGAAGAGAGGGGGAGAGGAGACGGGAGAGAGAGAATTGAGAGGAGAAGACAGAGAAAGGAAAGAGAGGGAGAGGGAGAGGAGGGAGAGAGAGAGAGAAAGAAGTGAAAGAGGGAGAGAGAGAGAGAAAGAGAGTGAAAAGAGGGAGAGGGAGAGAGAGAGAATGTGAATTCGAGAGAGAGACAGAGAAAGAGAAAGAGAGGGAGAGGGAGAGGGAGAGGGTGACTGGAGAGGTATCAGGAAAATCTAAGTATATGGCTTGAGTGACGAGAGGAGAGAAAGGGTTGTAAGAAAGCCTTTTTTCGACCTAGACCTTTGGCGACTCCCAGATACCGGACTTGAGCCATGTAGAAAGGGTATGTGGTTAAGCGTAGTAAGTTAACCATATGTCCATCATGGCTTGACAGCTCTCGGCAAGCCTATTGAGAGGTACTTACTCATGTCCTCAGCGTAATGTTAACAAGTATGACCCTCGGAACTGCATTTGTTCATAGTTCCCCTCTGGTGTGGCTCCGGACAGGACCTCCCTTCAGTCCATTTACACCATCACCATCGAACCATGTCTTCACAAATTAGGGTATCTGTTTACACGTTTGTCCAGTACAGCTGACACCGCCTAAGCAACACGTACACGGACACGTACACACAGACATGTAAAACAGAGGGTAATAAGGAGACGACTGGAAAAAGGAACGAAATGGCAGGAGGAAGGCTTGGCCCCTGATGTGAAAGGCCCCAAAGTTGGGGTTTGGTATAACTCAGCGATGGATTATTCTGTCTATCGCAATACACAGCCATGTCTACTACCTACTCGTGGTCAAGTTCCCTTGCATTACTGTGCTGTCGTATACACAGCCATGTTTATTACAGCATGAGGTAGTACTGTCTTTATACACAGCAGTTTATACGGCTATTACTGTTTTATACACAGCCATTGTTCCTATTACAGCATAGCTTTAGTCTCTGTCTTATACACAGCACTGATTGTTTATACGAGCATATTACTGTCTTATACACAGCCAGTAGGAAACATACATTTAGGAGTAGAAACAAAGATGTGAGGTACAGCGGCCAGACATAGATGGACCCGGTGAGGCTACAATGTAATTTAAACACCCTGAGGGCCCCGTGGTTATTACGAGCCTTTTGTTTAAAAAAAAAGGACAAAATTTACAGCATGGGCAGAATGTGTTGTTACTACCCTTACCAAACCTGGGGGCGGCCGGACCCATATGATAGAGTGCATAACTGATTAGGGTCGTCCACCCACGTTGCTCAGAATGACAAGAAAATCACATTTTAGGACATGATCGCGTTAATTCATCTGAACATAACATGTAACTCGAGGATGCAACGGCGTGGCGGTCCTTCTTACCGGATTCCTATGCGCACTTGAAGATGATAGATTAACTGAAATATTTTAAACAGGCTTTTGTCAATCTACTAACCCCCCATGAGTACAAAACGTTGACCTTTTCTATCTTGCCGCTCGAGTCACTGGTGTCGTTCTGTGCAAGTCCAGGAGGAAAAGAACAGTCCAGGCTTGTTCGCCAAAGAGAAACAGACTCAGGAGGTGTTTAGTTCCTAGGGGACAGGGGTCCTTAGGTCTTAGTGGGGAAGAGTAGCAGCCCCCGAGTTAAGCCGGCCTCCCTCCACTAGGTCAGTCAACCATGAAGAGCCTTGAAAAAGCTGGCAATACCATGAAGTCAAAAAAACCAAATTTGTACAAGCAATCAGAATAGGGCTATTGTGTATGCAACAGATCAGAACGTTTAGGTGCTTTTTCAACTAATTTGTGTCCACAGGTGGAGTGAAGAAGTATTATTTCTTTCACATTTGAAAGAGGGGCAGTGTATTAGCAATGTGCACACAAAGACAGGATGAGGCTACATGCCAATTAATGGAGCGTCTGTCGGCTTCACTACATCTCTGCTGGGGGAAAAACTCCTTGTGTTGGGGCGGTATGCAAATTGGGAGTGGATCTAGGTGTCAAGTTATCAATGCGGACACTTCAAATTACAACCGGTGTATCATGCTGAAATGCGAGAGATATGGAGGTCTGATAGTGAAGCCCATGCCAGGGGCCAGGCCGGGCAGAGACCTGCCAGATTGAACACCGTTACACCCAAACTGGAAACAAATGAAAATAAAATAATTATTATGTATTTCGTTGTTTGTAATGTGACGTGCTAATCCCTTTACGAGCACTTTCACTAAATGGCTTAAAGACACTATGACGTGAGTAAGTATCAAGACAAAACAAAATAACGTGGCAGTAGGATGTTGCGAGGAAATCCAATGTTGGTTAGTATCTTGGTGGACCACATTCCTAGTACATAGCTAGGGGCCGGTTACCTTCTAGTATGTGTTTTTCTTATCTGCGCCGGGCCAAATGGACTTTTGTGCCAGCACCAGCCTATGGAGCGGTGGAGCCTCCGTGGTTTTTCTGCTTAGCGCGATATAAATAGACTGGGAGTTCGTTGGCAGTACAGACTCAGTCAGGGACACGAGAACAAGTTTGAAAATGTCAGTGAAGACACGTGCCAGTTGGTCAGACCTCGTTGAGCCAGTGTGTTTTAGAAAGTAGTTTTCACAATAAATTTGATTGTGTATATGTCCGAACGTCAGACGTCCAGGAGTCATGCATATGTCCTCCAAAACAAGAAAAGTACAACCGATCCTGGATAATCCCGTCTGGCCCTTGGGGCACCTTGTTGAATGTTTGACCTGTTCTTAAAAGTTCTTACTCACATCGTGCGCCTCGTGTGGGAGAGCAGAACGTTTAGTTTAAGATTGTGGTCTATCCAACTAATATTGATGGAATCAGAATGTCCACCCGATGGTCAAATTAGCGTGGATGCTAACTCATGCCTGATTTACATGGCCTTGCGCCAGTGGTGGTTATAAGTACTCTCGACGCTTGTAAATTCATGTCGTCGCCATGGAAACAGGATTGTGTGAGCATAGAGAAAAGTAAATATTGTATGATCTCCATTTTTGTCAAAGCGGTTTAAGGCTCGAAGATACGGTTACTGCTTTAATCAAACGATGCATGTATTAATCGGACTTGCGGACTATTTAAACCACAAATTTAATCGCCTGTAGTTTATCCCTTGTTTTGTTGATTCTACATTTGTAATGAATGTTCGTGTCACTCTCGCCAACTGTGGACACAACTATCCTGCCCCACTGATGATATTAAGTGCTATGTAGTTGATGATGTCATGACCTGCCTTGGGAGCGTCAGAGCCAGTGATAGTACGAATTCAATCTTTGAGGCCATCCGGTTTATGTTCTTTATTGACTGTCAATTTAAAGTGAGCTATTGTTTTCATACCGCCGTTGTATCTTTTACCTGCTTATAGTTGATGTTTCATCTAGGTTATGCGGCTATAGTTATTTTGTACGCCTGACATGATAGCCGTCCAGTAGCGTTGTCCTATGTTATTCAAAATCCAGCTTGTCCTGAGCTATTCATGTGGATACCCCCATACAGTGTTAGAGTTGTTCAATCGCTTCTATGTGAAACAGGTTCACTAAAGCAAGCGGTCTCGTACCTTTATGTGGTAGCTCTGCTTTTGCAGGTGGATGTTGCCTGCAGCCATGGCTTCTGGTTAGGTCGAGAGAAAAAAAAGGTGGTGCCACTTTCGTGTAGATGCTTCTAAACTGTCACGGAAGAAGTCACTGTTGCGGAACGACATGACTATCTCCCGTTAATCTCTCTTCACTTGACTTTTGCTCACTTATTGATTGATATGCAGTGACTGATGTGGTGTACTGCCTCTGTAATGCCAATAATCAGGCATACAGAGAACTCTTTATTCCATCGCGCATTTGTTGCCCTAAGAGCCAATTGAGATATCAACAGAAGTCCTAGTGGGTGTCCGGTTTCCGGCATATGCTTGGCCTGACCGTATGCTATGAAACTCCACACTCAATACACTGCTAACTCCTTTGACCGATCATCGTTGCTTCGCGACTTTCAGTTTTTGACGTTGGTAAGCAGGAATCGGAGTGGTTCAGTCTGATAAAATGAATGTATAATTATGGTTGTTTTCTCAAATGATTGAGGTTGGACTGTCGGGACGAGGGCGACTGAGAAGATTTCATCCATGTAGGTCGGCGAACTTTATTTCAAAAAGTATCGCCATTTTTACAATTCTCTTGTGTGTAGTCATGGCTGTTTATTGTCTGCTGTACTGAGTTAAAAGGTGTTCTAGAGTTTTTCTAAATGCTCCTTCCACTATGTCGCTGCAACTCTTTGTCTACTTGAAATCCTATTTTGCTACCGGTAGAAAATGAATAATAACGGCTTAAAAACGGCCTTAAGTTTCCCTGCATTCTATAAGTCCCCGCCACATAGGTGTTTGTCAAGGGAAATTGTAGTGCCGCCTTGGTGTGTCTTTTGATGAGGTGTTGTTACACTCTTGTTTTGACCTCTTTGTGCTGGCACTGGTGTTCTATTACATGGCAATGTGACTTCCTCACAAATGTTTTCACTGATAAGTGCGGACTTTATTGTAGTTGGCCTCGGAGCCAAGTTCCGGGGTTTTGTGTAGGATTGTGTTGATACCGCACTTTAACATTATTTGTTTAGACAGTATTATACCGACTGAGAATTAAATCCCACTGAAGGCGCTATCAATAAGTTAAGAGTGATTGAAAATGTCTGGACTTGGTATACGCCGTATCAATTAGTGTTAAGTTTTGCTGGAGTGTGATCTAAGAGACAGAGTCACTGTTGAACAATAGTCAGGACTCTACACTGAAAACGACCAAAATCTGCTCTACCTCAGGGAGCATGAAAATAACTTTCGGCTCAAGAAATATGAGTCTATCTGATATACAAGTATGCAGTGTGTGAAACCATAGCAAAGGCCATTTACTCCATGCACACAGCATCTACCGGATGTTTACCAATATAACAAAACCGCCCCCCTTGTCTTACCGGGTAGCAGCTTTCGTATCTTGCCTCGTATAGGTAATGCCAGCTTGCCGGAGCCTGGCTGTACCGAGAAATAGGTAGCCTCAAGCACAGCTAAAAATTCTAGACCGGACCAGCCTCCGCATGTTTTCCCGCCAGATTTCTCTTTTTTTTTCTGTTTTTTTTTTTTTTACATCTCTTTGGTAAGAGAGGATGATAGCAGCTATGTTATGTTTGATTGTGAGGCTCTATACAAATTCGACAGTTACAGTCACTCTATACAAATTCGACGGGACTTCAAATAGGCTTTTATGGGATGTCAAGGGATCTGTAATCTACTGTTTGTGATGGGTTAAATGGAAACTGAAATCTGGACATTGACTAACCAGAATAACCTACTGTTTTTTGGCGAACTCCAAAGRCCTCTGATAATATTAGTCCCGTGCGAATCGACATCCCTGTGTTTTCAGAGAAATGTCTTGAGGTTGACAGGTGTTGCTCGCGGTTTGAGCAAGATAACAATAACTGATTGGATAAATTGAACGAAGTTCTGCGCATAGCCTATATATGAAGGACCTACATGGATCAACGTTCATTYGTTTTTTGCGAATGAACATCGCCAAATGCATCATTAAACAAATATTGCGCCAATTTAATGCAACCCTTGCTGTTAACAGATGGCAAAGCAGCAGCACAAAACTGACGTCAACGTTTGGAACAAGTTCACTTTCTCATCCATAGCCTTAAAATGCATCTCAAGTGCAAGTTAACTGTTTCGCTGACACCTGAAGGCTGAGGAGCATTTTAGGACGTACTGCGGATCGSCAAAAATATCCTAATGATTATGATCACACTTCCTCAATTCAGATATTATGGCGACACTATACCAAAGATGGTTTGCTTTAGAAACTTCTGAACGAGTTATCAGCCTGTTATCTTCAGGACATGATGAAATATCTTCACACCTAGAAAAACAACTCCGGGCTTTCGTCATAACTGTCAATTTATACACATTATAACAATTAAATAAGGAAGTACAGGGGGCAGTTTGGAAAACACTTTACCCGTCCGAATGGTCCTCTGGAATAACGGATATTCTGAGGTAATAAATACATTACCAACGTTCTCTAGTAATACTAGTCCCGTGTGAATCGGCCTAGAGCCTTTACTAATAATAACTCCTGCAGAATGAAGCATGTATTGCTGTAAAATTATACACTAAATGTTGGCTAAATCTGGACATGGGAACAGGAGTGGAGAAATATGATTTATTTGTTTACGCATCTTGGAGAGAATGCGATGGTCAGTTAGATACGATCTGTAGAGGTGCCGTCTTCATCATGAAAGCTGATAGTATTTCAACCACATAAAACATGCATCGAACCTGAACTGAAATGTTATCAGAAACTATTCTATCCTATTCCTTACAACCGTTTTTATTTTATTATTGTTTTGGCTAAACGTCTTTACTCCACGAAAGAAGACAGAGAACTTCACCGACGTCAACTAGATTGAAGCATTCATTCTATCCATTTATGACATCATTCATTCTATCCATTTATGACATCATTCATTCTATCCATTTATGACATCATTCATTCTATCGACCACGTTTAAAGGGCGTTATGGCAGAACTCGCTAGTATAGGCGTGTAGGGACTTAGCGAAGTACCTCGTTTTAAGGAGTATCAAGCTGGTTACAGCTGACCCACAACATACCACATACCACTGTGGTGCGCGAGGTTGAACTATAACCCGCAGGTCCCCGTAGTTATATAGATGGTTAGGGTCATGAAAAAATATGCTGTAGATTTATCCATAGGCAACATTGAGTTTTGTTTCATTATTTAGTATGTGTTATTACAGCATAACGCTAAAACTTTAGGCTGTTACGTTGCCATACTGGCCTTATACACACCAATACACCAAAAATGATTTGGGAACGGTCAGAAAAGTTAATAATCAACATTCCGAGAAACAAAAGGACATTACCGGAGTTTTCATGCAATAAGACAAAAACTGCAAAGGGAAGTTAAAAATACGTAGAATGGACGGACAGAAAAGTAATGTTTGGTGGAGTAGCCTAGTGGTTTAGAGCGTTGGACTTTTAACCGAAAGGTTGCAAGTTCAAATCCCGAGCTGACGAGGTACAAATTTGTTGTTCTGCCCTGCAAAGAGATTAACCCACTGTTTGGGCTGTCATTGTAAATCAGAATTTGTTTCTTAACTGACTTGCCTAGTTAAATAAAATAAATGGTAAGAGAGGATGATAGCAGCTATGTTATGTTTGATTGTGAGGCTCTATACAAATTCGACAGTTACAGTCACTCTATACAAATTCGACGGGACTTCAAATAGGCTTTTATGGAGTATGTGGATCTGTAATCTACTGTTTGTGATGGGTTAAATGGAAACTGAATCTGGACATATTGACTACCAGAATAACTACTGTTTTGGCGAACTCCAAAGCCCTCTGATAATATTAGTCCCTGCGAATCGACATCCGTCGTTGTTTTCAGAGAAATGTCTTGAGGTTGACAGGTGTTGCCTGCGGTTTGAGCAAGATAAATAACTGATTTGGATAAATTGAACGAAGTTCTGCGCATAGCCATATATTGAAGGACCTACATGGATCAACGAGTTCATTAGTTTTTTGCGAATGAACATCGCCAAATGCATCATTAAACAAATATTGCGCCAATTTAATGCAACCCTTGCTGTAACAGATGGCAAAGCAGCAGCACACAACTGACGTCAACGTTTGGAACAAGTTCACTTTCTCAATAGCTTAAAATGGCATCTCAAGTGCAAGTTAACTGTTTCGCTGACACCTGAAGGCTGAGGAGCATTTTAGGACGTACTGCGGATCGCCAAAAATATCCTAATGATTATGATCACACTTCCTCATTCAGATATTATGGCGACACATACCAAAGATGGTTTGCTTTAGAAACTTCTGAACGAGTTACCAGCCTGTTTATCTTCAGGACATGATGAAATATCTTCACAACCTAAAAAAAACACATCCGGGCTTTCGTCATAACTGTCAATTTATACACATTATAACAATAAATAAGGAAGTACAGGGGGGCAGTTTGGAAAACTTTACCCGTCGAATGGTCCTCTGGAATAACGGATATTCTTGAGGTAATAAATCATTAAAAACGTTTTCTAGTTATACTAGTCCGTGTGAATCGGCCTAGAGCCTTTACTAATAATAACTCCTGCAGAATGAAGCATGTATTGCTGTAAATTATACACTAATGTTGGCTAAATCTGGACTGGGAACAGGAGTGGAGAAATATGATTATTGTTTACGCATCTTGGAGAGAATGCGATGTCAGATTAGATACGATCTGTAGAGGTGCCGTCTTCTCATGAAAGCTGATAGTATTTCAACCACATAAAACTGCATCGAACCTGAACTGAAATGTTATCAGAAACTATTCTATCCTATTCCTTACAACCGTTTTTATTTTATTATTGTTTTGGCTAAACGTCTTTACTCCACGAAAGAAGACAGAGAACTTCACCGACGTCAACTAGATTGAAGCATTCATTCTCCATTTTATGACATCATTCATTCTATCCATTTATGACATCATTATCTATGACATTCATGAATCATTCATTTCATCTTTATGACATCATTCTCATAATCCATTTTATGAGCATCATTCATCTATCATTTATGACATCATCTATTCTAATCCATTTGATGAATCATATTCATTCTATCTATTTATGACATCATTCCATTCATCCGTTTATGACATCATTCATTCTATCCATTTATACATCACATTCTACTATTTAATGACATCATTCATTCTATCACATTTATGACATCATTCATTCTATCTATTATGACATCATTCATCTTATCCATTTATGAATCATCTCATCTATCATTTTATCATCTTCTATCATTTATGACATCGTTCTGTTGGAGCAATGGGTTTTATAGACTTCTAGGGAACAATAATAATGACAGAGAGAAGCTGCATGGATCTAATTATAGACAAGTGACTAACAATAGCCTACAAAAATGTCGAAAATTATATGCAGAAACATATCTAAATGAGGAAAAAAAATCCTGGGCCCCTGTCAAAACATCGTTCTGTATTCAGTATCCAGCGGACATCACATCTGGCCGTGATTGGGAGTCCATTGGGAAGCGCACAATTGGCTCAGCGTCGTCCGGGTTTAGCTGGGGTAGGCCGTACTTGTAAATAATAATTTGTTCTTAACTGACTAGGCATAGTTAAATAAAGTGTTAATAAAAAATGTAACTGTAGCCTATAGTGCATTTGCGGGTATGGGTGGGTGCGGTTCCCAGATTTTCATATAAATACATATCGGCAGGTTATTAGCAATTGCCGGTGAACAAACAGCTGACCGAGTACAATACCTCTGACATGAACATCATGGTTAGAGTTACAGCAGTCATCATTCAGGGTGCAACGTTTTTGTTCTATAAAGATGGTCAAGCACAACAGTAAATACGAACACTGAGAGAAAGACAGAGGCACACAAAGGAGGGTGAGAGGGAGGGAGGGGAGGGGAAGAGGAGAGAGAGAAAGAGAGAGAAAGAGAGAGAGGGGGAGAGGGAGACGGAGAGAGAGAGATTAGAGAGAGACAGAGAAAGAGAGAAAGAGAGGGAGAGGGAAGAGGGTGAGAGAGGGAGAGAGAAAGAAAGAAGAGGAGAGAGAGAGAGAAAAGAGTGATAAAGAGGGAGAGGGAAGAGAGGAGATTGAATTGAGGAGAGAAGAGAAGAGAGAAGAAGGGAGAGGGAGAGGGAGAGGAGGGGAGAGAGAAAGAGAGTGAAAGAGGGAGAGAGAATTGAATTGAGAGAGAGAGAGAAAGGGATGTTAGGTTAGTTACACTAGTGTCCATCAATGGCTTGACAGCTCTGGCGATTTGGTCTTCTATTCCTCAGCGATGTTAAAGCCCTCGGAACATGCATGTCATCCTCTTTGGCCACGGACCTCTCCTTCACATTTACACCACACACAAATATATGTACACGTGCAGACAGAAGCCACGTACACACACGTACACACGACATGTAAACAGAGGGAGAGAGAGAAAAAGGAACAAGAGGGATGAGCCATGTTTATACAGCATATTACTGTCTTATACACAGCCATGTTTATAACGGCATATTACTGTCTATAACAGCCATGTTTATAAGCATATTACTGTTAATACACAGCCATGTTTATACGGCATATTACTGTGTTTATACACAGCCATGTTTATACAGCAATATTATGTCTTATCAGCAGCCATGTTTATAACCAGCATATTTATGTTTTATACACAGCCATGGAAACATACATTGCGAGGAAAATGTCGCCAGTACATTGACCGGTAGCATTTTAAGTTAACGACCTTTTTTAAAAACCAAATTTACCGGACCATATGCATAAAGTGCATAACTTGATTAGGGTCGTCCCACCCACTTTGCTCAGAATGACAGAAAATCACATTTAGACATGACGGTAATCATCTAAAATAACATGTATCGAGGATGCAACGGCGTGCGGTCTTCTTCTGGATTCCTATGCGCACTTTGAAGATGTTAGATTAACTGAAACATTTAAACAGGCTATGTCAATCTACTAACCCCCATAGTACACAACGTTGACCTTTTCTATTGGTCAGCTTGTCGTTCTGTGCGGAAAGAAATAGCGTCTCCAAACAGACTCTGGGACAGTTGTGGGAAGATAGACCCCCCCCCCCCAGTCATTCAACAGAAGCCTAGGCAAACAGAAAAAACAACTTAAAAGCAATCAGGCTGATGCTACAGATCAGAAGTTTAGCTTAAATGTCGATAGTATTATTTCTTTTCAAATTTTGAAGTATAGGCAATGCACACAAACAGTAGGGCTACAATATGAACGCTCGTTCCATGGGAAAACACTGTTGTTCAAAAGCGCACTCAATAACCGGTTTCCATGTGCAGACAAGAGAGCGAGCTCATGGCAGGGCCAGGCGGGCAGAGACCTCCAGATTGAACACCCGTTACAACCCAAACTGGAAAACAAAATGAACATAATTATTATGATGTATTGTTGTTTATTGTCTCCGGACTAATAAGACATGTAAAAAACAAAAAAATGCAGTAGGATGTTGCAGGAATCAAATTGGTTATATGGTACCAACATTCAGCGGTGTAATTTGATAGCTGCGCATGTGCCAGCACACAGCCGAGGGAAGCCTCCTTTTTAGCGCGATGAAGGGAGTTCGAGAACAATTGAATGTGTTTTAGAAGTAGTTTTCAACATATAAATATTTATATGTCGAAATAGGAACTCAAGTATGCTTCCTCCAAAAAAAAAACATGGTCGCTGTGGTAGAACGTTATTTAGATTGTCACTTATAAGAATGGCATTTCAGCGTAACTGATTGTCAGATGGTGTAAACATTATTCATGTCGA
>NW_019944096.1:52670-90040 GCF_002910315.2 Salvelinus sp. IW2-2015
CATTTAATGGACATCATCATTTATCTATCCATTTATGACACATCATTCTAATCCATTTATGACATCATTCATTCTATTCTATTTATGACATCATTCATTCTATCCGTTTATGAAATCATTCATTCTATCCATTTATGAACATCATTCATTCTCATCTATTATGACATCATTCATTTCTATCCATTTATGAACATCATTCATTCTATCTATTTATGAACATCATTCATTCTATCCATTTATGACATCATTCAATCTATCCATCATTATGACATCATTCATTCTATCCATTTATGACATCGTTCTGTTGAGCAATGGTTTGTTTAGACTTCTAGGGGCAAAATATAATGACAGAAGAGAAAGCTGCATGGATCTAATTATAGACAAGTTTGATAACAAATAGCCTACCAAATGTCGGAAATTTATGGCAGTAATTACATCCCTACTAATTCCTAATTCGCATAGTAGTAGAACAATCACCATTAAAATTCTAATCTATCTGGTAATGACAATCAATCTCATCCCCTCCTACCTGCTCCTATATGACAACATTCCATGCAATTCTTAATCTCTGTATTCACCAGTATATTTCATGCCAAGATCAATGTGCCAGTGTCTATATCACCCATTCCTGGCCGTGATTGGTAGTTCCAATGTGAGAATATCGGTCGCACTCTAGTAGTGGACTCGCAAGATGCGTTCGTCTCGGTTTGACTTCTAAGGGCAACGTTTTAAGTACTTGGGGTAGGTAAATCGACGTCAGAAATGATGAATAGACATAATAGCATATTGTGGAATTCTTATTGAAATATGTAGTCAATAAGACTTAGTAATAGAAGGACTTTAAAAACATATAAAAATTGATGACACCTGGTAAAGCCCTAAAAAATGTCGGAAAAATTTATATGCAAGTAGGACACCCATTTATCTTGAGGAGATGAAGGGTAAATAACAAAAAGGTCTTGGGCGCTCTGCGGTGTGTCAACACATCGGTGTCTGTTTATTCAAGTATCAGGCGGTCACTCCACTCAATCTGGAAGCCTGTGAATTTGGGAAGTTCCCACTATTATGGGAAGCGACAAACATATCAAATATGGGCTTTCGGCAGTCTTATTAGCAAGTCGTGCGGTTTGCACAAGAGACAGCTGACCCGAGTACAAATAACCGTTTAGCTCTGGGGTAGAGCCAGTCAATTGGAGAATAAATACAATTTGTCCCTTATAGAAGCTTTGAACTGAGAGGACATAGTGTAACAATAAAGGATTAGAATACAAACATGTACCCCATTGTAGCCACTCCAATGAAGTAGTAGTGCATAACGTATTTTTGGTGTTCCTGGAGTTATGAGTTATGGGAGTGACTGGTTGGCCGAATTCATTCAAAACTATATACATATTAGTCGGCAGTGTATAGATTCAAGCAAAAACAGTGGCTACAATAGGTGAACACAAAACAACTAACGAGCTGACAAAGAGCCGAAGATACAAAAGAGTACCCCATCTGGAACAGTGAGCAACAATACACAAAGATGAGGTGAGAGGTTAGGAAGGTTGAACAGAGGAGCGATCGATCAACATGGGAGATCTGAAGGAGAGTAGAGAGACAGATGTGTAGAGAAATAGTTAGAGGAGGTGGATCAACAGAGGGAAAGGGGAATGTACCGAAGAGAGAGAGAATTGAGATTCAAAAGCACAACAGTTAAATACACCAACTGAGAGAAGACAGAGAGAACAGAGAAAGAGAGAGCAAGCGCGAGAAGGGACGAAGAAGAGGAGAGAGGGGATGAGAGAAAGAGAGTGAGAGAGGGAGAGGAAGAGAGAGAGAGAGAAGGAGGAAGAGGGAGGAAGGAAAGTGAAAGAGGGAGAGGGAGAGAGAGAGAATTGAATTGAGAGAGAAGAACAGAGAAGAGAAAGGAGGGAGGGAGAGGAAGAGGGGAGAGAGAAGAGAGTGAAGAGGCAGGGATGATGGAAGAGAAGAGAGGAGAGAAGAAGAGAGTAAGAGGAGGGGGAGAGGAGGGGGATGAGAGAATTTGAGCGGGAAAAGAGAAGAGTTAAAGTTAGAGAGGAAGGAAAGAGGACAGAGGAGGCAGAGATAAGGATCAGAAGAAGAGGGAGATGGGAGAGTAGGGAGAAAGGGGGTATATGAAGATTGGACAGGCAGTATGATGCCATGAACAAGTGGGCTATGGGAGACAGACTCGCAGAGAGAGGGCAAGCGACGAAGTTAGAATTGAGGTGGAAGCTTGTAGAGCATGTAAGTTACTCTTGACACGTTGAGAAGGAGTATAAACAGGGCCTCACGAGGAAACATGAAAGCAATGTGAGTAAACGATACCGGGACGACGGGAGTACTTGTGCCGAGACGGGGGGAGGAAGACCAGTCAAAAGATTGATCCAAGAGTGGGAGAGAGAATCATTTATCACACGAAACACACACATCATATATAGTGACGAGCGGTGCAGAAGCAGAAGCAGCACGGATAACACAACAGCGGTACAATGCGACATTGGGCATGTAAATAAAAGAGGGAGTATGAATGGAGAAAAAGGCAATGGGATGAGGCCATGTTTTATCACATCGCACTAGTATTACGCGTCTTAATACAACATGCCATGGTTTATACAGCTTTCATTATCGTGCGCAGATTACGTCGATCGTTACTCACATATTGCAGGTCCATTGTTTCTAATATACAAGCAATTACATGTTACTCCGTGGTCTTTATTACACAGACCATAAGCCGTTCTCTGGAGGAATATGCAATGAATCATCCCCGCTCTTGGCCGACAATATTACTGGTTTTATAACCACAGCTCCATTCGTTTACTTTACCACATTGCTATTATTTACTTACAGTCACCTAATACAAGCCATCAACTACTTAACTACAAAAGCATAACTATATAACTGTCTTAATTATAACAGCAGTCCATGGAACATATTATAGGACAATTGGCGCCAGACATATTGACCGGTACATTTTAAGTTAACCGAACCTTTTTTTAAAACAAATTATAACCGAACCCCATATGCATGATAGTGGCAATAAGCACATGGAGATTAGGGTCGTCCAACAGGTTGCCTACTAGTACCAGGACAATGACACGGATAAATAACATTTTTAGACATGTACACGGATAATATCACATTCTCTCGAACATAACAATGGTAACACCTCGATGGGCTGCTAAGAGCGTGCGAGTCCTTCTCTAACCGAGGGAAGAGGAGAGTAGCCTATGCGAGGAAAAGGGCAACAAGAGAGGATCGAGTTGAAGCACTGACATTAGTGAATTATTATAACAACATATTGAAACTGATTCCTTTTTAAATATAACAGAGGCTATGTAAATACTCTAACTCAGCCATTTAAATACCGCAATCAATTACTCACTCGTATCCATAGTACAATAATACAACGGTTGACCACGTTCTGTTTCTATTTATGGTACAGCCAGCATTACTGTTTTTGATACGTTTCTGTGGAAGTAAAACGACAAAACAGCCTGTCCAAACAGACTCTGGGAGCCAGGGTTTGTGGGAATGAATAGTCACCCCGGCATATTACTCCCGCTTTCCTCCTAGGATCATTATCACACCAGCAGCCAAGCCTATGGGCAACAGATAAAACCAACTTACAAGCAATTCAAGGTTCTGCCAATGCCAATCAAGATTCATAGAACCGTATATTTAGGCATTTTTAAATAAGTCGAGACCTCAACAGCAAGATAAGTTTATTTTATATCTTTCCATCTGCCTTCAGTCATTCTATGTCTTTAAATACTAATCACCAGCCATGGAACCATAACCACTTAAAGTCAGCACAAAAAAGATGCTGGTGACGCGCCAGGACATAGAACGGTAACGACTAGGGTAATAGTCTCGACACGACCTTTTCGTTTCCTATTTACCGGAAAAGACAAAAACACTAATTTACCGCTTGTCAAGGAGCGCACGTCTAAAATACAACCGGTACTTCCATCGTGACAATATGCATAGAGAGTGCAAAACTTGATTAAGGGCAAGAGGCGATAGTCCCCATAGCCACCGCGTGTTGCTCCCAAAATGACGAAGAGATCCCAGCGGCAGAGAACTTCTGCTACGAAGTTAGAAACATGCCGATACAGGCTCACAAACTGATAATCTACAAATGAAATAATAAATTGTATTTGTTGTTTTTATTGTCCTCCGGACTATATTAAGACAGTAAAAAACAAAAATGCAGTAGGATGTTGCAGGAATCCAATTGGTTATATGGTACCACATTCCAGCGGTGTAATTTGCGCATGTGCCACACCAGCCGAGGAGCCTCCTTTTTTAAGCGCGAATGAAGGGAGTTCGGAACATACAATAATGTGTTTTAGAAGTAGTTTCAACATATAAATATTTATATGTCCGAAGTCAGACTCAAGTAATCTTCCCCTTTTAACTTTGCCACGGATTGCTGCCGTCTCTTCCTCTTCGACGAACAAAAAAACAATTACAAACATTATGGCCTGCTGTGGTAGAGGATCAACTACGTTATTTAGATCGCTACTTTGAAGATATGTGTCTACATATTATCAAGAATGCGCATTTCAGGTAGACTGATTTAGCAGTGCTGTAAAACAGATTATTCATTTAAGTCCGTCGCGTTCCGAAAATTAGGAAAATTCAAGGAATCGAGTGACTATGTCGAGATCTATAACGAACACTCGCTCATTAGTTATTACAAACGTCCTTTGACGCAAAGCACGTTTGAAAATCGTTCTTATATATATCAAACGATTTGTATGGAGATTCAGTTCGGACACTTTTAAATAGATCCCACAGATTAATTCGATTCATTTGTGTGTGAGATGTGAATATCGGTCAGACTCAATGGAGAAAAACGTAACCAAACAGCCACCGTCTAACCAAAGATATTTAGAACTCGGGACTCTTATAGTTTGTGTGGAAGTGATTAAATGGATCCACTGCCCCCTGCCTTCTCGGTAGCCCCCAGGTCTTTATTATTCTCATGGTCAATTTCAAAAGTGCGAGATCACTAACATGTTTTACATGAATATCTTACCCTGCCGTTGGTATTATGAGTATGTATGATACTTTTATTACGGCTGACAATGGCCTCCAGAAAAAGAAGCCTAAATTTCTGCTTATTTTAACCAAAGTGAGCTAATTCAAAGCATATCAGGCCTGTAGGAGGGATGATCCGCGCAATCACACAGGTTATTATATACATACGAGACTAAAGCAGTTGCGTATGTGGTAGTTATTGGCGTTTTTCATATGCAAAAAAAAGTGTGCACTTTTAGACTTATGAGAACACATTTTTCAGAACTGTCCTATTTCTTCCTTGTCTTTGTGTAAGTTAAAGCTGTTTGCACAGTTTTCCAATTGAGTTCCAGAGCAGGCGTGTCCGGCCGATGCCAAACTTTGAAAGTCTATAGGACCATGCACATACAAGTACAGTGGGATGACATTACCACACCAAATGCGCGTACACTCGTTGCGTAGTTTGCGGTAGGTTGTTCCAGCATCGGCCTGATAATAATGATTCGTATCTTGTATTGAGTGTCAAGATTACGGGAAACTCCATTATGTCGAGGACCTAAGGCAGAGCATTTTCATACTCGATTTGAATCACGCGTACTCCAAAGAAGTATCAGGCGAAAGTCTTAATTGGCATCAAGATATATTGTCACATCACAGCGTGCTAGCCTTTTATTGCTTGCTGCTCCTGTAGCCAGATGAAGAAATCCATCTCCAAATGCGCCAGAGCGTTACTAATGAACACTGCAGTAAATATGTGGAGCAAAACAATAATAAACACACGGCATTGATATTTGGATACAAAGAGAGGAAATATTTGTATGTGTTCTTTTGGGGTCACATTTTATATTTCCTTTAGTTAGGTATGTTGTTGTCATTGTGTTTTGTATGCAATGATAGATTGTCCACCAATGTTTCCACCTTGATGTATATCTAATGGAAGTACCAGGGCATGGTGTAGAAAAATTCGGTAAATATAGTGAATGCGAGATAGAGTGGTTGCTTATTATGAACCCCACACATTGGTTTATATTGAGTTTATGGTATTAACCACCCAGAGATTCGGGTTTTAAATTTGACAACTGAAACGCGTATTCCAAAGGTGTCGTAATGGGTAGTTGAGGTAACCCGTATCAATGTGCTAGTAGTGCGATACCGAGAGGAATATTATCCGTACAAAAAGTAAGCGGCCCTACCACGAGGGAGCTCCTTTACTTTAAAAGCCGACCACAAGAAATAATCGCGAAGGGAGTTCCGGTGAGTAAAATTTGGCAATAACTTGAGTAATTTGAAAATGCTTTTCGGAGTATGGTGTGAACAAGTACTCTATCCTAAAACCATATAAATATTAGAGTCATAGTCCAGGGCCTAGAAGTCTAAGTACTCACTAAACGTTCAGCTAGCCCTATCCCCCAACAAAAAAACAATGGGTCGCTGTGGATGAGAGAGTTATTTAGATAATTTGCGAGTCTGACCTATTGCCTGGTAATGCCAGATGTCGCGACTTGTATCCAGTGAGAGAACCTGGATTAGTCATTTCAAAAGTGCCTGTAGCAATACATGTTTAATCTCACCGAGGATAGTCGCTTCCGCTGCCACTTATCCGTCAGGATACACTGGCTCTCAGATTGTCAAGAAGGAACCAGAATCGCTCTTAAACTTCTTGCAAGGCAGGAAAACGTTTCTAATCAAAGGCGGATTAGTATTCCTCGAACCTATTTAAAACCACAATTAATGCGAGCGGATATATAGAATGAGGATGAAACTGGTGCTGGAGTAATTCGCGGAGGCTAACGTCAATTGAACTATCACGGTGCCACACTATAGATAATTTTTGGTATGTGATGTCTTTCTGCCTGGTCTTTGGGATAAGGTGCCCATGAGTTTTTCTCGGTATGCATTGTCCACTTCCGTGAGCTATTGTTTTCACTAACCCCACCCGCCGTTGTATTAATAGTATGTGACTCATAATGTCTTCCCGTCCAAGCTGCACCGATAGAGCCCTGAATTGCCCCATCACGTGATAGGCGTGCTGGTATATTTTCCTTAATATCATAAATAGTGGCCGCATGTGCTCTATTGGAGTTTTCAACACACTCAGTCCGTAATTACCCGTTCATATCTTACTTTAATATAACCATCCTAAATCAAGTTTCGTATGTGGCTGTTTTTCCATTATGGCAAACAAAAATAGTGTGCAACTTTATAGCCAGACTTAATGAAGAACACTTTTCATGACTTCCTATTCTTATTTCACCACTTGCGCTTTCTTTGTGTAATAAGAGCCGTTGATTTTTGGCGTGTTTGGGCAATTGTAGGCCTTATTTTTCCTCCAAATTGAGGTCCAATGTACAGATTTCTCAACTCTATCGCTGAAGAACTGACTGTCGAGACTTGATACGGCGTATACCTCCCTACACTACTGATGCGCTTGACCAATTGTGGAATACCGATGAACACATGCGTCTCCCTTTGAGTGGGCAGTAGTTGTAACGGTCTGATATGATAGTGTTTTTATGAGGTTGGAACGTCGGTACCTGGAACATTTTTAACATCAAGTCGTAATACCTAAACACACTATGTGGGATATTCGATTAACAGCTTCAACCTCTTCAGGCATCTACCTTTATTGGGCCGCCTGGCCTGTAGCATCTTCTCCAACACCACTGTCCTACTGCGCAGACTATTAGTGAACATTTGTGGAATCTTACAGTTGCATAAATGAACACCTAACAAAGGATAAATGTGACCTGCTATTTGCACACCAAAGAACACAAATACAAATTTGCCCCGTTCTGGATCTATAACAAGTCACCGAGGCTTTTATTATGTCAAGATTGTGGTAGGCTAGTGCATAGTGCGTTGGCGATGGTCAACGAGATTCTATTCAGCAGCAGACATAAATATCAAAAGTGATACAATTCTGAAAAACTATTACTTGATTACGTGGAATAAGGATTGAATATGTTACAGGGTTGTTGTCCGTCACTATGTCCAACCTCTATGACTAAAACAGACTATGAATTTTCACATCAGACTAGAGAATACGACTTTCACCCACTTTACCACATAAATGGGTAGCGCTTTGGTGGATTCAAAGCACATTGGGTGAGGTGCTGCCATCGGTCCGTGACCACTGTGGCTCTGGGACCAATTGGAAAAGTGCGCAATTAACAGTCTTAATTACACACACACACGTTAAGCAAGGAAGGATATTTAGGTATAGTACAAGTTATGAAAGATGTTCTCCATTAAGGTCTAAAAGTGCACCACTTTTTTTTGCCATCTGAACCAGACAGCCACATACACTGAGACTTCTTTAGTGAACTAGTTATATCTCACTTTGAACACGTGAGTGAGCCAGAGAGGTAAGTACTAGAATATAGTGCAGGTATCACTATTTGAATAAGGAAAACGACTTACTGGAGGCCATTCAAGCCGGTCACCGAGAGAGATATATATTAACATATTATGATATGTCGATAGAGAATATATATTACATCAAAAGTCAACCAACAAGGTGACGGGCGTATACCAAAACAATATCATCATTTAACAAATTACACAAACACTAAACCTGGCCTACCAAAGAAATCGCGCCATGAGCATTTCATCAACAAATAACACACTTATATTATTCATGAGTGGGTGCAGATTTCAATAGCTATGATTTGATACCGAAAGTACTATGTACTGAGCGACTAATATGTGGTGTTCGACCATAGGCAAAGGGCCTATATATATCAGCACCACCGTAGGTAAATGCACTTGGCCGGAGCTGGCTTAACCAGAGAAAGTAGCTCAAGAATTAGCACCACGTCCGCATTCCGCGTCGTCCATGGAAACAGGATTGTAAGGGAAATCGTTATTCTTGCAAAGCAGGAAAACGTTTTAATCAAACGATTGTATTAATCGGACTATTTAAACCACAATTAATCGCATTATTGTGTACATGTGATCGTACTCAATGTGAACTACCCACTATGATATTAAGTTATGTATGATGATGTCATGCCTGCCTTGGTAGGCCAGGTTTATGTTTGTCAATTTAAAGTGAGCTATTGTTTTCATACCCGCCGTTGTATTATAGTATGTATATATTTTTACGSCTGAATGCCTCCAGTAGCGTTTCCTTATTCAAAGTGAGCTATTCATGTAATACCCGCCATACAGTTTAATATACAGMCCTAAAGAGTTCGTATGTGGCTGTTTTCATATGGCAAAAAAAAGTGTGCACTTTTAGACTTWATGAGAACACTTTCATGACTTCCTATTCTTCCTTGCTTCTTTGTGTAATAAGCTGTTTGCGCATTTTCCAATTGAGTCCAGAGCAGGTGTCCGGCCGATGCGCTGACCATGATGAATCCACCAAAGCGCTCCTTTGGAGTGTTCGGTCTGATAATATGTTGTTTATGCCATGAGGTTGGACTGTCGGACTGAACACTTCATCCATTATCCGTATTTTGTGACAAGTATCATTTTTCAAATTGTATCACTTTTATTGTCTGCTGCTGTAGAATCTCTCACATGCGCACTTGCACTGCCTATTTGACAATAATAACGGCTTGTTTGTCAAGGGAAATTTGTTGTGTTTTTTTGGTCACATTTATCCTTTGTTAGGTGTTCATTTATGCAATGTGATTGCACAAATGTTCACTTAATATGTCGGGCAGTGGTGTTGTGGAGGTTATACCCACTTTGTTTAGTATACCGACTTGTTAATCCCTACTGAAGCGTATCAAAGTAGTGTAGTGGAGGTATACGCCGTATCAATTATGTAGTGCGATAGAGAAATCATGTACAAAGTAGCCTACACAAACACAAATCGCGTGAAATATTTGGCAATATGAGTTTGAAAAGTGCGAGTGTGTGAAACCATAGCAAAGGGCCTATATTATTCAGCACCACCGTAGGTAATGCAGCTTGGCCGGAGCTGGCTGTACCGAGAAAGTAGCATCAAAGAATTTAGCACCGGACAGCTCCGCACAGCTCCCTGACATCTGATATTCGCATTAACAAAGACAATAGTGTATTTATACACGTCTCATGAAGTCCACATGTAACGGATGTGAAATGGCTAGCTAGTTAGCGGGTACGCGCTACTAGCATTTCAATCAGTTACGTCGCTTGCTCTGAGACTTAAGTAGGGTTTCCCCTTGCTCTGCAAGGGTCGTGGCTTTTGTGGAGCGATGGGTAACGACGCTTCGTGGGTGACTGTTGTTGATGTGTGCAGAAGGTCCCTGGTTCGCGCCCGTGTTGGGGCGAGGGGACGTACTAAAGTTATACTGTTACACACAGTTTAGCCTTTTAAAAAATGTGTTTTATTGTCACATACACCGGTTAGGTGCTGTGAAATATGTTGTTTTACAGGGTCAGCCATGGTAGTACAGCACGCACGCGGTTAATTAGGGTTAAAAGTGCTTTGGTCAAGGACCCTTAGACAGAGTTTTCACCTCGACGGCTCGGGTATTCAAACCAGTGACCATTCGGTTGTTGACCCAACGTTCTAATCGCTAGGCTACTACCTGCCGCACAGAAGAGCTTGAGGGACAGGCTATGAGTGACTATGAGGGACAGGCGATCATCATTCCCCCTGTAGACAACATAGCCTAGGCCTACAGACATCATGTGGCAAAGACTACAGCCTAGGAAAGTAATACAATAATATTAATATTAGGGTAGAAATACGGTATGTGGACACCATGGTGTGTGGAATTTAACGTAGGCTTTTTTGTTTTTTATAACCCATACATCTCCTCTAGCAAAACGCACAATACAGAGAATGAATCAGCAGCGACTAGGATCCAAGCCTTCAGCTGCTGTGGAGTGTAGAAACTCTTCGAGTATCCCGTTCGCATGTTAACGCACCGCAACAGAAATCGGTTCCATTTCTTCCCTCTGCGTTTATCTGGTCCCTTAGCCTAACATATCAGCCATAAGGGCTAGGCCTGTTATTACATTCTGTATATCATGGTGGATTTAGTTCTCATTGTCATGATTTTAGGTCATTCAGAGTAGCCTACATCTGTTTCACACAGGGTGCCTTTCATTCCCACAGCCGGCGGGGGGGGGGGGGGGGGAGGGCAATAGAGTATAGCTATCTCCCATGCAACATGACAACATCATTGATGTTTGTGTTTTTTAGGGAAAATGTGGCCCGTCACTTTTACTCAGTCCTATGCCAATGCCTCTGTGACAGAGATGAACAAATCTGTAAAGAAATGTAGAAAGAGGGGAGAACTAAGGATGCAACAACTAGCATGAGATGCTAATATGAATGGGTTGATAGATGACTAGGATTATCATCAACTAGCATGGGATGCTAATATGACTAGGATTATACACAACTAGCATGGGATGCTAATATGACTAGAATTATCATCAACTAGCATGGGATGCTATAATGACTAGATTATTCATCAACTAGCATGGGATGCCTAGATAATGACTAGAGATTAGTCAATCAACTAGCATGGGATGCTAATATGACTAAGGATTATCATCAAACTAGGCATGGGATGCTAATATGACTAGGATTATCATCAACTAGCATGGGATGCTAAATTGACTAGGATTATCATCAACTAGCATGATGCTAATATGTACTAGAGATATATCATCAACTAGCATGGGATGCTAATATGACTAGGATATCATCGACTAGCATGGTTGCTAATATGACTAAATTATCATCAACTAGCATGGGATGCTAATATGACTAGAATTATCATCAACTAGCATGGTGATGCTAATATGACTAGGATGATCAATCAAACTTAGCGGGCTGCTAATATGACTAGGATTATCAACAAACTAGCGGGATGCTAATATGACTAGGCATTATTCATAACTAGCATGGGTGCTAATATGACTAGGATTATCACAACTAGCATGGGATGCTATTGACTAGGATATCATCAACTAGCATGGATGCTAATTTGACTAGGCATTATCATCACTAGCATGGGATGCTAATATGACTAGGATATTCATCACTAGCATGTGTATGCTATATGACTAGGATTATCAAACAACTAGCATGGGATGCTAATATGACTAGGATTATCATCAACTAGCATGGGATGCTAATATGACTAGGATTATCATCAAATAGCATGGTGCTCAATATGATTAGAGCATGATCATCGACTAGCATGGTGCTATATGACTAGGATATCAACAACTAGCATGGGATGCTTAATTTGACTAGGATATCATCAACTAGCATGGGATGCTAATATTGACTAGGATTATCATCAACTAGCATGGGATGCTAATATGACTAGAGATATATCATCAACTAGCATGGTGCTAATATGACCAGGATTATCATCAACTAGCATGGATGCTAATATGACTAGGATATATCATCAACTAGCATGGTTGCTAATATGACTAGAGATTATCAACAACTAGCATGGGATGCTATATGACTAGGATTATCAACAACTAGCATGGATGCTAATTGACTAGGATTATCATCAACTAGCATGGGTGCTAATATGACTAGGATGATATCATCAACTAGCATGGATGCTAATATGACTAGGATTATCATCAACTAGCATGGGATGCTAATATGACAAGGATTATGCCTTTAGCTTCTGGACAATGGAAAGAAGTTGAAACACAATAGAACATGAAGGAAATAGATTTCTAAAACAATAGGCTACTGGTTTCAATGGTATATGGAAGTCTTTATAAAACAATTTTCTCCACGTTTCCACGGTTGGATTTTACTTTGTAACCGGTGTGAAATGGCTAGCTAGTTAGCGGGTGCGGGTGCTAATAGCGTTCAATCGGTGACGTCACTCGCTCTGATACTTGAAGTAGTTGTTTCCCTTGTCTGCAAGGGCCGCGGCTTTTGTGTAGCGATAGGTAACATGCTTCGTGAGTGTCGTTGTTGATGTGTGCAGAGGGCCCTGGTTCGAGCCCAGGTAGGGGCGAGGAGAGGGACGAAAGCAAAACTGTTACACAAGGTAAGACACGCCTCATAATGAAGWAAAGCATTCAGGTTTAAAGAAATTAAGTATATTTTTTCAAAAAGCAGCTCGTTGCAAAGTGGTGCGTGACACGCTGAAAACTGCCTACCGTTCCCTATGTGCAGTTGAATGGCGAATGGGAAGCAAACTTCAATTACCAGTTGAGAAATAAAAATAGTAGCTCTTTTTAAATCGTGGCCATCAAAACAGTTTTTAAACATGCGATTGAATTTAGAATTGTAACAACGCAATGATTGGGCTTCTAAAAGTCTCGTTTCACTTTCAGCAGCAACGAATGAGCTGTTTGAGAAGCTATAGCAGCAGCTCTCGTACTAAGTCTGGCCATTTTCTGCTCATAGGCTCCGTATCTGTACGCTGTGCGCGTGTGATAAACATGATGACTAACAAAAATACACATGCGTCAAAATAATTCCGCTGTAATTATGCAAATGAACCCATCGACTGATAAGCATAACGGTCATTAGGTATTTCCATCAATGAATATGTKAAAAATAATTATTTTCATAAATGGGATTTTTTTTCTTCTCACGTACAAATTGTCASCTACAGTTTTCATWAAAAAAAWAAAWAATTCTAAGCTAGAGGTCCTACATCGGGTCGGATACCCGCGGTTGATCCATCAAAAACAGTAATCTAACCCGTGGGTCGGTTAGCAGTCGGAAACGTTTTAAATCAAGGTAAAAAAATATATTTTTTACAAACACAGGAGCTTGTTGTGTTGAATTGTGTTGCAAATACCATTAGGCCCCGACCACCATTTTGATACCAAAATACCAATGTTTACTTTTTTAATTGGGGCTATGACAGTCTATTATAAATCAGTCTGACAGTACTTTTGACAGTATTTCAATCTTAATTGATTATTTTACTTTTCTCCCAGTTTGATTTAGTTCCTGGTCTTGTCCACTCTGTTCTAATGAGTGCTGTGGGGCTTGTGGGTAATTCAGAGGGAAACACATACGATCTCTTGAGTGTCTTATCATTCAGTGATGGGGTCATAATATTTTGTAGCTCACACAGTTCAAAAGATAGAGGCACATTTGTAGGAAGAAAACASAAACTGCTTTGTTTAATAGAACCACATCTAGAGGCTACCTGAGGTTATTGACGTAATCCTGGTTATTTGAATCAAACCACTTTTCATTTTTTTTTCTATTTCAGATTTTCTCTCCTGACCTCATTTTCAAAATCAGGTGACCCCTAGTTTGAAAACAGTGCATTAGACTACGAGGTGARGCCTGAATAGCCGATTACAGACTCCTTTTTCCACTTAAAATTAACTAGGCAACTTTTCAGTTCGCTAGTCAGATAAAAAAACAAAACAGCTGAGCCTTCCTTCCGTTAGAATGAACAATATGCCTCTTCTAGCGATCTATTGATAGGAGGACAGGCGCTTGTCCGTCACAAAGTGAGCGATGACAGGGAAACACTGCTGGTTTGACAGTCTGCTGTCTGTCCTGCCTCTCGGTTATCTGGGTGTGTGTTGTGTGTGTGTGTGTTGTGGTTGCAGTTGAATTTCTTTACACGGAGGGAGAGAGCATGAATTTATACGTCCCATATAAGTGTGAGTGAATTTCATACGCCCCATAAAAATGTGAGTGAATTTCAAACGTCCCATATAAATGTGAGTGAATTTATACGTCCCATATCAATGTGAGTGAATTTATACGTCCCATATCAATGTGAGTGAATTTATACGTCCCATATAAATGTGAGTGAATTTATACGTCCCATATAAATGTGAGTGAATTTATACGTCCCATATCAATGTGAGTGAATTTATAACGTCCCATAAAATGGGAAGCGTGAATTCTATAACTCCCCATATCCAATGCGACGAGCATAACCTATACGTCCCAATCAATAAAGTGCCAGTGAAGTACTACGCCACAGTGCGCAATTCTCGTAAACGATGACGCTCACAAAATCCCACTTTCAGCTTATTGTCTTTCCCCCCATCTACTTCACGAGTTTTTTCTTTCACGTGGCACATGAGAAACTCGACATCATAACGAATGTCGAGAACTGAAGCTGCGTCTTTCATCGAGGATCCAGCATAACATGGTCCGGCCATGTCCGTATCCACGAGGGTATTTATAACATGTGGGGCCAGAGGACCAGGCCAATATGAACACTGGTCTTGACAAGATGGATCCAGTATAACATGTGTCGACTCCAGAGGACATCCAGTCGAGTTATAACAGAGTCGGCCAGAGGATCCAGATAAAACATGTGTCGGGCCAGTGATTCCAGTATAACAGTGTGTCGGAGGAATCCAGAGTTACTCCATAAACATGTGTCGGGACAGAGGATCCAGTATAACATGTCGGGCGAACAGTGGATCCAGCTATACACATGTGGTCGCGACAGAGAGCCGATATAACATGTGTCGGGCCAGTGGATCCAGTATAACATGTGTCGGACAGAGGCCGATACAGTCAAAAACATGTGTCGGGCCAGTGGACCCATTATAACATGTTCGGGACAGAGGAATCCACGTATTAAACATGTGCGGGCCAGAGACTACAGTATAACATGTGTCAGGCCAGTGGATCCAGCATATATAAACATGGTTCGGGACAGTGGATCCAGTATAACAGTGTCGGGCAGAGGATCCAGTATAACATGATGTCGGGCCATGGATCCATTAAATGTCAGCCTTCAGTTTGTCGGGCCAGAGAGACAGATAACACATTGTATAACATGTGTCGCCTCAGAGATCCAGTAGTATAACATGTGTCGGGCAGAGGATCCAGTATAAACAGTGTCGGGCACAGTGGATCCAGTATAACATGTGTCGGGCCAGTGGAATTATAACATGTGTCGGCCAGAAAGATCCATATACTGAACACTTGTCTGAGTCTTGTGCGGGAGCAGAGATCCAGTATAACATGTTCGGACAAGTAGGATCCAGTATATAAACAGTGTCGGCGCAGCATTCTGGTCCATAGTAAACATTTGTCGGGCCAGAGCATCCAGTATAACATGTGTGCAGGCCAGTGACCACATATAACATGTGTCGGCCAAAGATCCAGTTAAACATGTGCGGGCCAGAGGAACCAGTATATAACATGTGTCGGGCCAGTGGATCCATTATAACAATGTGTCGGGCCAGAGGATCCATTATAAACATGTGTCGGGCCAGTGGATCCTAGTATAACATGTTGTCGGGCCAGTGATCCAGATAACATGTGTCTGGACAGTGATCCAGTATAACATGTGTCGGGACAGTGGATCCGAGAGAATTAAGCCACGTATAAACTTGTCGTCACTGTCCCGGTACCAGAGGATCCAGATACAGCCCGCCATCCCAGACAATGACCAACATAAACATGTTCGGGGATCAGTCGATCCAGTATAACCATGCATTCGGGTACCAGAGTATTCAGATATAAACTCCATTGTGTCAGGCCAGCTGGATCCAGATCTATAACCATCAGTCATGGCCCGTGGTATCCAGCTCAACCCACACTCTACTTCTGAGTAGTAACATGCTTGCTCGGAGCCCCAGGACCAGTGAATCCAGATTTACTTGTAAGCCATAATGATCAGATGACCCGACATGTCGACCCATATATAACATGGAAACTGTCCGCTGAAAAGCTCAGAAAAGCTGACTCCAGAGCATAGTAAGATAACACTCAACTCGTCCAGTCGGCCACACGGAGAGAGAAGTAGCCAAGTTGAAACATGAATGTCACGCCAGTAGTGGAATCCGCAGATGCTCTAATGAACATGTGTTGGGACAGTGGATCCACGCTACAATATTAACATGGCGGACAGCGCATGCCCACAGCCTATTACTCATGTCTGAACGGAGTTGCTCAGTGAAATGCCTATTAGAACATGTGTCTGACCAGTAGCATCAGAACCATCACTATAAAGCATGGACCCGGAGCCAGAGATTTCCTAAGAATAAAACATGACATGGTCGGGACAGAGGTCCAGAGAAAGTCCCACAGTCTATCCCACCTAACCATTTATAACATCCCAAGGTTGTGTCGGCATTGCCATGCGATCCATTATAATATGTGTTCGGCCAGATCCACTTCCCTATATAACAACATCTGTGCGGGCCAGAGGATTCCAGTATAACATGATGCGTGGCCAGACAGTTAGGAATTTCATTATATACGATGTTGTCGGGCCAGGTGAGTGTTTCCAGTTTCTTGTTTTATGTTATAGTCAGTCTTTAAAAAACAAGGTTCGCCCTAGACAGTCCATAAGATTATATAAACAATAGATGAGGCCAGGGAACGCAGATGGACAACCCGAAGACAAGTATAAACATGTGTCGGGCCAGAGGATCCAGTATAACATGTGTCAGGCCAGTGGATCCATTATAACATGTGTCGGGCCAGAGGATCCAGTATAACATGTGTCAGGCCAGTGGATCCATTATAACATGTGTCGGGCCAGTGGATCCATTGGATCTTGTATGGTATTTTCAAAGATATTGCTAGATGTCTACTGATTTAATCAAAGTGTTGACAATGGACTAGTCAACTGCTCCTTTTTTGTGTAGCAAAGCCCATGTTAAACACCTGCTTCAGTCTTCAATCATACCTGTATTACAGATAGCTGAGAAAATGCGCCTTAAAAAGGAAGCTTGAAGCCTGTTGGAAGTCAGCAGACTCTTACAAGATTCTTTTAAAGGCCCCGGTGCAGTCAAAATTATTGATATCATCTTGTACAACAGCTGACAAAAAATGTTAATAAGTTYTTATTCCCTGATAGTCGCTGGCCCAGCCCGGGTGAGCCTGGCTGGCTACTTCATGAGCGCTGAGGCAGACATAGCCTAGGCTACCAGCCGTGCAGCGAGAGAGTGGACCAGGGATTTTTTATTTATTTAACTAGGCAAGTTAAGAACAAATTCTTATTTACAATGACGGCCTAGGAAAAGTGGGTTAACTGCCTTGTTCAGGGGCAGAAAGACAGATTTTTACCTCATCAGCTCAGGGATTCGATCTAGCAACCTTTTGGTTATTGGCCCAACGCTCTAAGTATTGGGCTACCTGACGTCCCCGGAACCGTCCAATAGTATTTGTGTCGTGCTGAAACATTCCTAATTTGGTCCCTTCCGCCACGTGACAATACATTGCCGGGTTTATTTTCCCGGACTCCTAGCGCACGTGAAAACGGCTAACGTAACAGGAGAAATACAAAGAAAGGTTACGACGCGGGGAACAACCATGGTAGAAAAAGGTGTTGCCTGAGTGAAATCCCCAGTTTGGGAAGGATTGTGGACAAGGAAAACAACATCCCGGTAGAATGGGTACACAACCTGCAAAAAGTGCTAGCAGGTATTTGTTTACAATAATTCTGTTAATTATAAGTTAATTATTGCATTAATTCAGGCTTTCGTTCATTTAAACCATACGCAGGACGTATCTAGTTTGAATCTGTGTAGCTGGTAGTTTGCGATTTGAGTTGTCAATGTACCGTGTTGCATTGTGAAAATAAGTCTACATTTACATTTACATTTAAGTCATTTAGCTGACGCTCTTATCCAGAGCGACTTACAAATTGGAAAGTTCATACATATTCATCCTGGTCCCCCCGTGGGGAATGAACCCACAACCCTGGAGACATTATTATCCAGAGTCCACTTACAGTAGCCAATAGGGTTCAGTGCCTGGCTCAAGGGCACATTGACATCTTTTTTACCTAGTCAGTTCGGGGATTTGAACCAGGAACCTTTCAGTTCGTGAAATGGACCCACATCCCTCAGGAGGCTTGAAAAGAAATTTGGCTTGTCACCTAAAACCCTCACAAACTTTTACAGATGCACAATTGAGAGCATCCTGTCGGCTGTATCACCGCCTGGTATGGCAAACTGCTCCCCACAACGCAGCGCTCTCCAGAGGGTGGTGAGGTCTGCCCAACGCATCACCGGGGGCAAACTACCTGCCTTCCAGGACATCTACAGAACCCGATGTCACAGGAAGGCCATCAAGGATAACAACCACCCGAGCCACTGCCTGTTCACCCTGCTACATCCAGAAGGCGAGGTCAGTACAGGTGCATCAAAGCTGGGACCGAGAGACTGAAAAACAGCTTCTTCTCAAGGTGGAATTGTTAGATTACATGTTAGATATTGTTGCACTGTCGGGAACTAGAAGCACAAGATTTCGCTACACTTGCAATAACATCTGCTAACCATGCGTATGTGACCAATAACATTTTATGTGAGATTAGGATTACATTAAAAAAAGACCAGCTGCTAGGTCAACCAGCATGAGAGTAAAAATACCAAACAGATGGTTAAATATAACCCATGTTTGGGTAATCCCAACAACCCCAACTGTCCATCTGTCCTGATGTCGGATAGTCGGGTGGGGCTCAGACTTGATGTGACGGGTGCGGCTAAAGAAAAAGGACCCGTGCAGGACTCTGCTCTATGTCCCTTCTTCCCCTTTAAGAAACCGAAGAACAGGGAGAGGGAGGGGAGGCAGAGGAGAGAGGGAATGAAAGGGAACCCAAAAAGAGGAATAGTGCAGACAGATGTAGAAAAGAGGACGAGGAATAGAGTGGCAGACAGATGGAGAAAGACAGGACAGAGGAATAGAGTGAAGACAGATGTAGAAAGACAGGGACAGAGAGAATAGAGTAGAAGACAGATGTAGAAAGACAGGACAGAGGAATAGAGTGGAAGACAGATGTTAGAAAGACAGGACAGAGGAATAGAGTGGAAGACAGATGTAGAAAGACAGGACAGAGGAATAGAGTGGAAGACAGATGGAGAAAAGAGAGGACAGAGGAAATAGAGTGGAAGACAGATGTAGAAAGACCAGGACACAAGGAATAGAGTAGAAGACAGATGTAGAAAGACAGGACAGAGGATAGAGTAGAAGACAGATGTAGAAAGACAGGACAGAGGGAATAGAGTAGAAGACAATGTAGAAAGACAGGACAGAGGAATAGAGTAGAAGACAGATGAGGAGAAAGACAGGACAGAGGAATAGAGTAGAAGACAGATGTAGAAAGACAGGACAGAGGAATAGAGTGGAAGACAGATGAAAGACAGGACAGAGGAATAGAGTGGAAACAGAATGGAGAAGACAGGACAGAGGAATAGAGTAGAAGACAGATGTAGAAAGACAGGACAGAAATAGGTAGAAGACAGATGGAGAAAGAGAAGACAGATGAATAGAGTGGAAAGACAGATGTAGAAAGACAGGACAGAGGAATAGAGTGCAATGGATCAAACTGTCCATGGAAAAACAGTATCAGGGTTTGAAGCAGAAAGGAGCGAACGGTACTCTGATGTAACTGGGTCTGTAGTGGTTATTATATACTTATTGTTCATTTTGGAAACAAGAAAAGTGTAAAAGTTCAGTGTGATGATGAGATCCAGTATCTAGAGCTGCATGACCACTCTACTCACCACCCACAAATACAGCTCTTACACTTTTAGTGCAAGTGATCCCTGTGGGAATTGAACCCACGACTGACGTTGTTAGCGCTACACCAATTACCAGTACACCTGAGACAGACAGGCACCAGTATCTACTCTACAGTCTGACTGAGACAGACAGGCCCCATATCTACCCTACAGTCAGACTGAGACAGACAGGCCCCATTATCTACCCTACCGTGACTGAGACAGACAGGCACCAAATCTAGACTATAGTAAAGGTGAGACAGACAGGCACCATATCTACTCTACAGTCTGACTGAGACAGACAGGCCCCATATCTACCTACAGGTCTGAATGAGACAGACAGGCCCCATATCTACCCTACAGTCAGACTGAGACAGACAGGCACCATATCTACTCTACAGTCAGACTGAGACAGACAGGCACCATATCTACCCTACAGTCAGACTGAGACAGACAGGCACCCAAATCTAGACTATAGTAAGTTGAGACAGACAGGCCCCATATCTAGACTATAGTAAGGTGAGACAGACAGGCCCCATATCAGACTTAGTAAAGGTTGATAAGACAGGCACCATATCTACCCTACAGTCAGACTGAGACAGACAGGCACCATATCTACCCTACAGTCAGACTGAGACAGACAGGCACCATATCTACCTACAGTCAGACTGAGACAGACAGGCACCATATCTAGACTATAGTAAGGTTGAGACAGACAGACACCAAATCTAGACTATAGTAAGGTTGAGACAGACAGACACCAAATCTAGACTATAGTAAGGTTGAGACAGACAGGTTGAGACAGACAGGTTGAGACAGACAGGTTGAGACAGGCAGGTTGAGACAGGCAGGTTGAGACAGACAGGTTGAGACAGACTGGTTGAGACAGAGGCTGAGGATGTGGCCTGACAATAGGAGAACAGAGCAAGATATCTTTCTGCAGAGTGACATGAATGAGTCACATACTTCCTCTGGAGAAGGACGCGCTGTCACACTGATATCCTGTTTCTCTCTGAGTCACACTGATATCCTGTTTCTCTCTGAGTCACACTGATATCCTGCTTCGCTCTGATTTACACTGATATCCTGTTTCTCTCTGATGTACACTGAGTGTACTGACAGAGGTATAGGGTACTGACAGGGTTCCCCCTTTGCTACTATAACAGCCTCCACTCTTCTGGGAAGGCTTTCCACTAGATGTTGGAACATTGCTGCTGTAACAGCCTCCACTCTTCTGGGAAGGCTTTCCACTAGATGTCGGAACATTGCTGCGGGGACTTGCTTCCATTCAGCCACAAGAGCATTAGTGAGGTCGGGCACTGATGTTGGGGGCGATTAGGCCTGGCTCACAGTCGGCGTTCCAATTCATCCCAAAGGTGTTCGATGGGCCAGTCAAGTTCTTCCACAACTATCTCGACAAACCAATTCTGTATGGACCTTACTTTGTGCACGGGGGCATTGTCCTGCTGAAACAAGAAAGGGCCTTCTCCAAACTGTTMCCACAAAGTTGGAAGCACAGAATCATCTAGAATGTCATGGTATGCTGTAGCGTTAAGATTTCCATTCACTGGAACTAAGGGGCCTAGCAAGAACCATGAAAAACAGCCCCAGACCATTTTTCCTTCTCCACCAAACTTTACAGTTGGCACTACGAATTTGGGCAGGTTGTCTCCTGGCATCCGCCAAACCCAGATTCGTCCATCGAACCGCCAGATGGTGATTCATCACGCCAGAAAATGCGTTTCCACTGGTCCAAAGTCCAATGGCGGCGAGCTTTACACCACCCCAGCCGACGCTTGGCATTGGCATGGTGATCTTAGGCTTGTGTGCGGTCTGTTCGGCCATGGAAACCCATGAAATTCCCGACGAACAGTTCTTGTGCTGACGTTGCTTCCAGAGGCAGTTTGGAACTCGGTAGTGTGTGTTGCATCTGGGGACAGACAATTTTAACGCGCTTCAGCACTTGGCGTTCCTATTCTTTGAGCTTGGTAGGTGAGCTTGTTTGGCCTACCACTTCGAGACTGAGCCGCTGTTGCTCCTAGACGTTTATATCACACAATAACAGCACTTACAGTTGACCGGGGCAGCTCTAGCAGGGCAAAATATGACAAACTGACTTTTTGGAAAGGTGGCATCCTATGACGTGTCACGTTGAGAGTCACTGAGCTCTTCAGTACGGCCKTTCTACTGACAATGTTTGGCTATGGAGATTGCATGGCGGTGTATTTTATTTTACACACCTGTCAGCAACTATTGTGGCTTAAATAGCCGGAATCCACTCATTTGAAGGMGTGTCCACATACTTTTGTATATATAGTTCACGTACGGCTTCTCTTCTGTCATTATATCATCCTCGTTTAGAACACTAAATAAAACCTTGGTCACCAAAATTATGTCATCAAACGATAGAATGATCAATGAATCACCATGCATATTTGATGTGTTTGAAAATGAAATAACTGTCATCTTTTATGACGCCGAAAGAAACGTTTAGGCGGTCACAATAGGTTTCCTAACACACGTTCACATTCTATCAAGATGCCGAATTAAATAAATCATAATTCTCCAACGCTGTTCCAGAGACATCATTAACATTGTGCTGTCACTTTTACTGCTATACATGAGTTGCATATACAAGGAGATTGCATATTACGTATGAGTTCTATTCCAGTAGGATGCTATCATGTAGTTGCTCATTACAGTAGAGTTGCTATTACAGAGCGAGTTTGCGTATTACAGAGGAGTTGCTATTACACGAAGTAGCTTACAGAGGTTGCTATTATGCAGTAAAGGACCAGTTGCCATTACAGTAGTGCTATTACTAGAGTTGCTATTACAGTGAGATGCTATCATAGGATTGCTATTACAACTAGGAGTGTTACAGTAGGAGTGCTATTACAGTAGGAGTTGCTATTACAGTAGAGCTTATTACAGTGGAGTTGCCTATTACATAGGAGTTTGCCATTACAGTAGGATTGCATTACAGTAGGAGTGCTATACAGTAGGAGTTGCTATTACAGTAGGCGTTCTATTACTAGAGTGCATACAGTAGGATTGTAACATAGACTTCAGTGGAGTTGCTATTACAGTAGGTTGCTATTACAGTAGGAGTTGCTATTACAGTAGGGTGCTAATTACAGTAGGAGGATTACAGTAGTTGCTATTACAGTAGAGTGCTATTACAGTAGAGTTAGACTATCTACAGTAGGGTTGCTATACACAGTAGTGAGTGCTATTACAGTGAGAGTTGCTAATTACGTAGAGTTGCTACTTACAGTAGGACGTTGCTATACGTAGGAGTGCTATACAGTAGGAGGTCTAGACAGTAGCAGTTGCTTACAGTAGGAGTTCTATTTACCAGTAGCGATCTATTACATGTTGCTATTACAGTAGGAGTTGCATTACAGTAGCGTTCTAGTACAGTAGGTTTGCTATTACAGTAGGAGTTGCTATTACAGTAGGAGTTGCTATCAGTAGAGTTGCTATTACATTAGGAGTTGCTATTACAGGTAGGAGTGCTATACATAGGTGCATTGAGTTCTATGTAGGCAGTTGCTATTACAGTAGAGTTTGCTATTACGTAGGAGTTTGCTATATACAGGCTAGGGTTGTTTACTAGGCGTTCTTACAGGATGCTCTTCAGTAAGAGTTGCTATACAGTAGAGCGTTGCTATTACAGTCAGGAGTTGCTATTCCATAGGATTGCTATTAGATGTCAGCGGAGTTGCTATTACAGTAGGAGTTGCTATTACAGTAGGATCTATTACAGTAGGAGTTGCTATTACACGTAGGAGTTTGCTATACGAGAGTTCTATTACAGTAGGAGTTGCTATACAGTGGAGTTCTATTACAGTAGGAGTTGCTTAATTACAGTAGGAGTTGCTATTACAGTAGGCTAGGTGAGGCAGATTGGAACTCGGTAGTGAGTGTTGCATCCGGGACAGAGAAGAACAATTTTAACGCGCTTCAGCACGTGGCGGTCCTATTCCTGCGCCAATCGGTGTCCAGACTTCAGCTACTAATCCAACTATTAACCTTACAAAACACCGGAAGTGTTCTGAATGATTGTGATTGTCGTTCATTAGGCCTACACAAGTCTCGTAACCTGAACTGATGCTACACTGCTGTCCGCACGCTCTCGGTCTCCGCGACTCTGCCCTTGGCATAATTAATTGAACCACACCTTTTGTTCAGTCGCTCATTTTAATGCGACAGGCATTCGGTAATAGATAAGTGTAATAGCCTACAGTTTCTTGTAATCTTGTTTAGTTATTGTGATAGGCTTATGTTTCACTATTTATTTTGCAGGGGCCTTACATGGACTGTTCCAACTACTTTCACCCTCCTTTAAATACTAAGTATTTAAGCCTATAAGTAACTAAGTAAATACACCTTCACTGAAGTGAAACATTAGTGAAATTGATATATTCAGTGTGGATTCCAGGCTGAGGCCACTCCTCCTATAATGGACTTAAGGCAGAGTTGCCCCGTTAATTTCAATGAGGGGCGTAATTCTACCCGGCGTAGTGATCATGCACTCGAAAGACCATCAGCCGAGCGAAAAAAAGGATTCTACATTTTTGGCGAACTCCGCCTCGCCCCAAGCCCGTTACCTAAACTGACTTGACCTTCCCTGAGGCTGACTGACAAGGCCAAACAGAGTAATGGGCTTTTCTCTAGTGGATCTAGCCTTGGTTGTTATCTGCCTCCTTCTATTCCTTGGATCTCTTGGTGTTATCTTCCTCCTTCTATTCTCTAGGGATCTAGCCTTGGGTGTATCCGTCCTCCTTCTATTCTCTAGTGGATCTAGCCTTGGTGTGTATCCGTCCTCCTCTTCTATTCTCTAGTGGATCTAAGCCTTGTGTGTACTCTGTCCTCCTTCTATTCTCTAGTGGATCTAGCCTTGTGTGTATCTGTCCTCCTTCATTCTGTGGATTACCTTGTGTGTATCCGTCCTCGTGCTATTCTGTAGTGGATCTAACCTTGGTGTGTATCCGCCTCCTTCTATTCTCTAGTGGATCTAGCCTTGGTGTGTATCTGTCCTTCTATTCTCTAGGTCTAGCCTTGGTGTGTATCCGTCCTCCTTCTTTCTATGGATCTCCTTGGTGTTATTCTGTCCTCTTCTATTCTCTAGTGGATCTAGCCTTGTGTGTATCTGTCCTCCTTCTATTCTGTAGTGGATCTAGCCTTGGTGTGTATCGGTCCTCCTTCTATTCTGTAGTGGATCTAGCCTTCCTTTCTCCTTCTATTCTCTTGACTGAGGAAACTATAACACCGGATTTATCTTGTTGCAGTAATAGTAGTCTATAGTATAGCCTTTCACATCTCTCACTTGCCCAGGGATCCCTTTTGTAAGTGAGAACCAGGGATCCCCCTTTGTAAGTGGAGACCAGGATCCCCTTTTGTAAGTGGAAGACCAGGGATCCCCTTTTGCAAGTGGAAGACCAGGGATCCCCTTTTGTAAGTGAAGACAGGATCCTTGAATGGAAACCAGGGATCCCCTTGCAAGTGAAGACCAGGATCCTTTGTGCAAGCTGAGACCAGGGATCCCCTTTTTGAAGTGGAAGACCAGGGATCCCCTTTTGTAAGTGGAAGACCAGGGATCCCCTTTTGCAAGTGGAAGACCAGGGATCCACTTTTGCAAGTGGAAGATACTTTCGACACCACTTAGTATCAGATAAATACTTTTTTTCGCATCCCAAAATGGAACCTTATTCCCTACATAGTGCACTACTATTAACCATGGCCCTATGGGTAGTAGTGCACTATATAGGGAATAGTGTTCCATTTGGGAACATTATCTACACTAGAAACGGAACATGCAACTGGAACATGTTGCAGTTCATACGAGGAAATCAGTCAATTGAAATAAATGCATTAGGCCCTAATCTTTGGATTTCACATGACTGGGAATACAGATATGCATCTGTTGGTCACAGATACCCTTAAAAAGGTAGGGACTTAGATTAGAAAACCAGTCAGTATCTCCAACTCCTTCGAGTTGATCAGGCTGTTGATTGTGGCCTGTGGAATGTTGTCCCACTCCTCTTCAATGGCTGTAAGAAGTTGCTTGATATTGACAGGAACTGGAACACTCTGTCGTACACGTCGATCCAGAGCATCCCAAACATGCTCAATGGGTGACATGTCTGGTGAGTATGCAGGCCATGGAAGAACAAGGACATTTTCAGCTTCCAGAAATTGTGTACAGATCCTTGCGACATGGGGCCGTGCATTATCATGCTGAAACATGAGGTGATGGCGGTGGATGAATGGCACGACAATGTGCCTCAGGGTCTCGTCACGGTATCTCTGTGCATTCAAATTGCCATCGATAAAATGCAATTGTGTTCGTTGTCCCTAGTTTATACCTCCCCATACCATAACCCCACCGCCACCATGGGGCACTCTGTTCACAACGGTGACATCAGCAAACCTCTCACCCACACAACGCTATACACCCTGTCTGCCATCTGCCCGGGTACAGTTGAAACCAGGATTCATCCGCAAATAGCATCGAAGGTGAGCATGTTGCTCACTGAAGTCGGTTACGACGCTGAACTGCAGTCAAGACCCTGGCGAGGATGACGAGCACGCAGATTAGCTTCCGAGACGGTTTCTGACAGTTTCATCAGCTGTCCGAGTGGCTGGTCTCAGACGATCCTGCAGGTGAAGAAGCCGGATGTGGAGTACCTGGGATGGTGTGGTTAAACATGGGCTGCAGGTGTGAGGCCGGTTGGACGTACTGCCAAATTCTCTAAAACGACGGCTTATGGTAGAGAAATTAACATTAAATTCTCTGGCAACAGCTCTGGTGGACATTCCTGCATTCAGCAAGCCAATTGCATGCTCCATCAACTTGAGACATCTGTGGCATTGTGTTGTGTGATAAAACTGCACATTTTAGAGAGGCCTTTTATTGCCCCCCCTAGCACAAGGTGCACCTGTGTAATGTTCATGCTGTTTAATCAGCTTCTTGATATGCCACACCTGGCAATTGGATGGATTATCTTGGCAAAGGAGAAATGCTCACTAACAGGGATGTAATTAAATGTCTTCATACAATTTTAGAGAAATACGCTTTTTTTTGTGCGCGTATCTGAGTCTATCAATTTCCCCAAAACACCTCCATGTTCATGTCATATGTCTGACATAATGTCTGTTTTTGGGCTCCTCAGTGCCTCTCATGTCAGATGTTTCTGCTGCATTGCTCTCTATGTTGCTCTTTTCTCCCAACCTACAATAGAATCCTCTCTCGGAGCAATCTGTCAAAATAACAGAAAAGGCTTTAGGGAACTCTTGATTTCTGTTATTAATCATGTGTGGCAAACTCCAGGATGCATATCAGACATTTTCAGTCATTAAAAAAAAAAACTAGAACATGTAGATTGATTTTGACTGACTTAAAGATGTTTTCATTGCAATCCAAGGGGTTTGGTCTGATCTGTGTGCCCAAAATTCAGTTTGCAAGCTTTGCTTCGTATCCCCCTCATATTCAGAAGCGCGTCCTCAGGAGATTGGTACGCACGAAACATGTTTCAAAGCGCTTCGCCGCCACGCGACACCGGTGCCCCGCCTCCCTCACCTTCCTCCGCTCCACGGGGACGCGCTTACCGGGCGCCGCTCACAACAAATTCATTCAATCGAACGTCTCGTGCATGAGTCACGAACGCGCTTTACTACACGACGAGTTTGGGAGGAAAGGTGCAGGCAGACAGTCACATATCCTCCTCATAAATGATTCACACGCGGCTAAACGAACAATACGAGGGTTAAAATACTATTATTTATGTTGTTACCTGCAACACAGATGATATCTAGGCCTATCAATAGGATATCTGACAAAACAAACTTCCCAACGGTCAATGATGATCTTTTCAATTTGCACTTCCTAGACCTAGATGATCGACTTGAGAAAAAGACATGTATTGTACCCCCCCCCCCCACACACACACACTACCGGTAGGCTACATATCACACACTAAAGGACACTAACCCATAAGAATAACTTGTTTGGCTAAGCTGAGAAAAGCATCACGATTTGGCATAGAYAAATCATAAAACCTCACTCTCTCATAGTCTATTATATTGCGTGAGGGGAACTGACACATTTACGAATTGGACAAAATCTGACAAATACAAAAACCGTCTGCACTATATACCCCGTCGGATTCCTTCTTCCGCTCCTGTGGGGTTTACAGATAGCAAACCAGCAGCCAAGGAAACATCCAACTTGGGTGCTCAAATGATCTGCTTTCAATATTACAGTTAGCAGGCTGTGCACATGTTTATGCTAGTCATAATGATGACAAATACATCCTATCAGTGGTACCGAGAGAGAGAGAGAGAGAGAGAGAGAGAGAGAGAAATCATAGCCGAGCAAATTTGAACAGACTGACATCTCCATATTGTACTAATATGGATCCAGAGCAGAACATTCTACTAATAGAAATTAAGCAGTGAAACAAGCGACAAAAAATAAGCGGCAATAGCAGTATTTCCCTACCTAGCTCTCTTCCTCAGTCAGTTTCGAATGAGAAGCACAGTGGTTATTGTATCGAAAGACATATCGCTACTCTATTTCCAGGAAAGCTGTATTCCGTGTATAACGTGTTGTCGAAAACATGATCCAAATACTAAATGTTGTTTTACAGGTTTTTTGGGGAAACCTTTACAGGGTTTGTTTCTTCAAGACAACCCTTTTCTCTTCAGCAGTAGCCTAGGAATCACGGACCTTTTTCAAAATGGGAAAAACCCACCATTGACTGGCAAACTAAAAACCAATTTACTTGACATGGCTATTATTTAATAATACTTACAATTTTTTGCATTAAAATGATCAGGTGGACGGTATCCGTTTCGTTTTCGGAGGCACATCCGTTTCTTTTAATGATTTTTTTTTTTAATATGTAAAAATACTGTATATATTCGCTGTTGCCGTGTTCCAGCGCGAGCTGGGCTCGACACCCTTACCGACGCGAACGGAGGCTACACGGCGCATGCGTGGAGCGGTACGGTACTCCTTACACAGACAGACAGAGCTGTTCACCAAGGAACGGATCTTCCTCATTATAGCTGGCATTTGTTATAAACCTAACTTCTTTATGTGCCACTGTAAGTCATAACAATTAAAGCATACAGGAAGTTAATGACTAAGGTCAACTAACATATTGATTGAGTACATAATCATCTTCCTCAACGTCCTCATTATCATCCCCTTTTTCCCTCCTCATCTTCATCAACAGGTAAACTAYAATTGCAACACAAATAACATTGTAATGATATTGTAATGACATTATAKTACTACRWCTAKTAATAATACTCATTATCATCATCATATTGTTTGTTTATATAAGGTAACCCCAGGAATAGCTCTTATAGCCTAGAGACTGTAACAGTGAAGGTAACTTTGCCATTTTAGTTTTTAAATGACCTGCTATGATTTGATTATTTATTCCTCATCAGCCCTATCAACCTCATTGATGAAAAAAATGTTTTAACTACTTAATTTAAAAGAAACTGTTGTTTCAAACTCACACAACTTCAACAACAAGTTATCTCTCCTCACACAACACAATTCATATAAGTCACTTCCTGTACAATGCTTAAAATCGTGGTAGGTTACTTCCACCTCAACACAATTCATGTAAGTCACTTCCTGTTCCATACTTCCAATCGTGGTAGGCTCCTTCCACCAGGTCACTGCTGATAAACGTGAAATTACGTAAGGAACATACCATGCTGTGCGGTGTTGTCAGTGGCTGTAATTCTCTTCCCTATCTGCCTGTGTTACTGGTTTTGTCCAGCAAGCGGCGCCAGACACCAACAATAGCCTAATAAAAACATGGTTACGACCGCTGGCGAGTCAAAATATCTCTTTATGCCTATTATATTTGATCTGGTTTTGTCGGAGAACAATTGCATACCATTAAAATGTAAATAAACTACCAAAAATTATCTTGAAAGAATATCTTGATAATTTTCAGACTAGGTGGCCTAAACACTAGGCCTATGGGCATGTGGAATTAGAAAATAGATTAATTAATTAATTGATTAGGATTTGGCGCACTGAATGACGCTAAATAGTTGCTGGGATTCGAATAGTAGTTCTATCATATTCAAAAACGAACGTTTCCTCTTAAAAAAAAAAAAAAATGAGTCACGTTTTTATATAATGAGATCTGCTGTTTGTCCACYTGGTGTCAGTAAAGCTCTCTGAGATGGGAAGTGTCACCTAACCATTGCTTGCTCATTCATGCTGCAACCAAATACCACTCCCTACATGGTCATCCTTTGATGAATCCATAGAGAACTKAAAGTGACAACCTCATTCCAGAATGCTTATTTCAACGTCCTGTCTTGTAGGCTGTAGATAACCTATTATGTGTTGTTTGAAATGATTTGGAACATGTTGGGATAACATATGTTGCAATTTATCTGACCGAAATGAATCTAAAGTTATATGGAATGACATGGGAAAATATAAATGCATTTTTTATTTCTGACTGAGTTCAGACACAGCCATGCACACACATGCACGGACACACATGCACGGATGCACGGACGCACACACACACACATACGCACGCACACACGCATGCACGCATGCACGCACGCATGCACGCACACACACACACACACAAACCGTAGGGGATGCCTAATGTTTTACGGGCTTCTAACCAATCGTGCTATTTTCGGTGTTTTTTCGCGTTATTTGTAACTTATTTTGTACATAATGTTTCTGCCACCGTCTCTGTTGACCGAAAAGATCTTCTTGATATCAGAACAACGATTACTCACCTCGATCTGGACCAAGATTTTTTCTTTAACGAGTCGCACGCAAAGTATTTACTGCTGATACCGGACCAGGCCCAAAGCCCCGTCATTAGCATTAACTTCTCTAGGGTAGGTGAGACGCTAACGTCCCACCAGGCCAACATCCGGTGAAACTGCAGAGAGCTAACATTTTAAAAATACACCATTCGTTGTATTAAACATTCTTGTAAATACATGTATCTTACATCATTTTAAAGATGAACGTCTTATTAATCCAGCCGCTGTGTCAGATTTCAAAAAGGTTTTACTGCAAAAACAAACACGGGAAGACAATGGGTGGTGGTTTGTGTCTATTTGTCAATAATGGCTGGTGCGTGAAATCTAATATTAAAGGAAGTCTCAAGGTTTTGCTCGTCTGAGGTAGAGTATCTCACGAGAACTGTAGACCATACTACTTACCAATACAATTTTCATCTCTATTTTACGCAGCTGTCTATTTACCACCACAAACCGATGCTAACACCGCACTCAACGAGCTGTACAAGGCCATAGGCAAACAAGAACATACTCATCCAGAGGTYGTGTCTCCTAGTGGCCGGGGACTTTAATGCAGGAAAACTTAAATCTAATTTCTACCAGAATGTCACATGTGCAACCAGAGGGAAAACAACTCTAGACCATCTTTACTCCACACACAGAGACGCATACAAAGCTCTCCCTCGCCTTCCATTTGGCAAATCTGACCATAATTCTATCCTCCTGATTCRTGRTTACAAGCAAAAATAAAAGCAGGAAGTACCAGTGACTCGCTCAATAAGAAAGGAAGTGGTCAAGGTGCGGGCTCTAACCCGGACGCTTATAAGAAATACTGCTATGCCCTCCGACGAACCATCAATACAGGACTAAGATTGAAACCTACAGTACTACACCGGCTCTGATGCTTGTCAGATGTGGCAGGTCTTGCAAACTATTACAGACTACAAAGGGAAGCCCAGCAGTGAGCTGCCCAGTGACACAAACCTACCGACGCCTCACAACTTAACCCTCTATGCCCGCTCCTCCGCTCAGCCAGATGTGAGTAAGCTCTTTAAACAGGTCAACAGTCACAAGGCCGCAGGGCCAGGAGGATTACCAGGATCTTACTCACGAGAATTCGCTGACCAACTGGCAAGTGTCTTCACTACATTTTCAACCTTCCCTGACTGACCAGAACCCAAACCGTCTGCGCGCATGCGCATCGGCGCCATCGTGCCTGCATTTTGTCCCCCCACACCAAACGCGTACACGACAAGCAGGTGTTAACTAGAACTTCAACAACTCTTATAACAAACTCTTAACGGGGCACATTGTCTTATGGACAGGAAAGCATTAAACATTTATGTACCCATCTTAGCAGCTATCTGCACTAGTAATCTAATTTGTCAGTGTCTTCACCATGCTTAACTGCTTCTGCTTGCTAGTTTCAATTTGTCCTGGGATACTACACATTGACATTGTTACTTAACCTGAAATGCCCACAAGGATCTCTCTACTACCGCCGAACTCCAACAACATAAACGTGTCACCGAATCGTTTCGTTAATCTCCTCCTCCTTCTAGGCTTATTCGTTCTCTTGACTTTCTATATGCGTTGGCAAGCTTTCATAACATCTCAGGCATTGCCGCTATCTATTATCCCTTACACCTGTGCGGTTCGATAGACAGTAGAGTCTGTATGAATGTGTTAGTTACTTGTTGCTTATCACCTCCGGTCATTCTGATCGGAACTAAGACAAGCACCAATGCCATTTCCCTACAATCTCGCATTTAACATCTGCTAACCATAGTTGTCTATGTGCACTAATCAACATTGATTCTGATTTGATTTGATTATGATTATTACCGCCGCACTGACCTCGTTCTCGCTCGCAGTATAAACAATAGGAGATGGCACGTGGTACTGCGCTTCTATAAACCAATCGAGGAGAGTGGAGAGACGGACTTGCAGCGCGATCTGCATCACAATAGACTGACTTCTATTTGACTACATATTTGACTATGACTACCAACCGTACGCTCATGTCTGTAGCCATGAAGTGCTTTGAACGACTGGCATGGCTCAATCAACACCATCATCACAGAAACCCTAGACCCACTCAATTTCGCATACCTCCCCAACAGAACCAAGATGACGCAATCTCTATTGCACTCCACACTGACCTTTCCCACCTGGACAAAGAACGCTATGTAGAATCTATTCATTGACTACAGCTCAGCTTCAACACCATAGTCCCTCAACGCTCATCACTAAGCAGCTAACCTTTGGTTAGCCAGGGGTGCTATTTTCACTTTTGGGAAAATCGTGATGATATTTAAACCGCCTCGTACTCAATTCTTGCTCGTACAATATGCATATTATTATTACTATTGATAGAAAACAGTCTGTAGGTTCTAAAAACGTTTGAATTATTTCTCTAAGTGAAACAGAACTCTTTTACAGACCATTCCTAACCGGAAGTGAGATTTCCAAAAGCCAACTCTCTCTTCAAGAGCTTGTCTCATACAAAGGGCATGTCACTTAGGACTGTAGAAACACATCATACACCCTTCCCCTGGGTGTCATGCGGAAGTGAGAGAAGAAACACTTGATTATCTCGTCTGCCTTTGAACACAACCTCTTTACCAGAACGTGCGCACTTTATTTTCGCTCGGCGGCGAAGTTGACCTGTACGTTCGCTCATGGAAGAACCTTTTTAAAGTGAATATATCTCTGGCTTCGATTTTATTTGATACATGTAACAATATCTCCTAAGTATGTTTTTCAAAATAGTTTAATTATATATGAAATTATTCTGGACTTAGACAGTGATGCGCGACGCAAGAATTGGTTCAAGAATGAGAGGTTAGCATCGCACGCCACCATGTGCTGCTAATTCAAGAGGGAAATTGTTCGTTCTGGATCGAAATAAAGACGGTTCTGCACAAAGACCCCTTGAGAAACATTCTATGGAAGATCCAACAAAGATAAAACCCAATTTGGGATGCTTTTTCATATATCTGTCGAACTGTGCTATCGCTACCGTTTGACTAGAATCAACTTGCTGTTGCTAGCTATTGTAGTAAGCTAAATATAACGATATATTGTTTTTTCGCTGTAAAACACTTCAACAATCGAAATATTGTCTGTATTCACCAGATATTTGTCTTTCATAGCTATCCACCATATATTGTCTGAAATGTTTTAGTGATGAGTAATTTATAGTTGACATGGTGTCTGTATTTCTCTGGCTACTCCCGTGCCATTCGACTGTACCTTGAGTTTGGTTCATGATGCGTAGCAGTAATGTAAAACTTTATTAGCTAAATATGCACATTTTTCGAACAAAACATAGATTTATTGTGTAACATGTTATAGGACTGTCAATCTAGAGGAGTTTTTTCTAAGTTAATTAGTTGCGTTCTAGGTTGTTCTAGTTAGTTAGGTTAGCTACTTGCATGCTACCGTTGCTGTGAAAAATGTCCGTCTGTCTTTTGTATTTGGTTGTGAACCAACGGAAATATCTGTCTGTATTCACAAGATAATTTGTCTTTCATTAGCTATCCACCACTATATTTGTCTGAAATGTTTTATGATGTGTAATTAGGTAGTTGACGTTGGTCTGTATTTTCTCTGGGCTACCCCGTGCGGATTTCTGACTGTTAAGCTTGCGGTTAGCAGTAATGCTAAAAACTCATTCTATACTAAAATATTGCAAATCTCTTTGAACAAAACATAGATTGTATTGTGTAACATGTTATTAAGGACTGTCATCTAGAGTAGTTCTTTTCTAGGTTATTTTAGGTTGTCTAGTATTAGGTTGGCTTTGGCATGCTACCTGACATGCCTACCGTTGCTGTGAAAAACTGTCTGTCTGTTCTTTTGCTATTGGTGTGGAACTTAACATCGAAAATATCTGTCTGCTCATCACAAAGATATTTTGTCTTTCATTAGCTATCCACCATATATTTGTCTGTAAATACGTCTTATGATGTTACATTAGGTACGTTGACGTCTGGTGTCTGTATTTTCTCTGGCTTACTCCCGTGCTATGTCATGACTGTAGCTATGCATATGTAGCAGCGTACAGAAAACTGATTTACTACTAAAATACACCATTTTTTGAACAAAACATAGATTATTGTCGTAACATGTTATCCCAGACTGCTCATCTGAGGTAGTTTTTTCTAGGTCTATTAGGTTGTTCGAGGTTAGTAGTTGCTGGTGCATGCTACCTGCATTACCGTGCGTACAAAACTTCTGGTCTGTCTTTTGTATTTCGGTGGTGAGCTCACACTAAATATATGTGCGCTTGTTTCTCTGCTAAAAACATCTTTAAAAAATCCGAACCATGTCTAGGCTGCACAAATCCACAAATGTGTATCTTTCCACAATCCGTATGGACTTGATTAATGTGTGAAAGTCTAAATATTTCAACTTGTATTATTTTATTGTGAATTTAGCCCGCTCTCCCTTTTAGAATGTGGGGAGCAGTTCCGCTAGCGGAACCCCGGCTACGACAGGCCTAAGGACCCTGTGACGAAACACCTCCCTCTGCAACTGGATCCTGGACTTCCTGACGGGCCGCCCCCAGGTGGTATATGAACCTCAGCCAAGAGAAGCATATCTGGAAATAATATAGCTTATTATCTTGAACATGCTAAGAAAACACAGATATGCGTTGTCTACAGTCAGTATCTGTCCACCGGAAGAGAGAAAATAGGATGTCACATATCTCAGGATATTGAATGAGTCCATATCCGGCCTAAAGGAAATGTCTGTAACTTCCGGACGGATGGTAAGGGTAGGGAACAACACATCTTCCACGCTGAGACCTGGCCGTGTGGCGCCAGGGCAACAACCTCTCCCTCAACATGATCAAGACAAAGGAGATGATCATGGAGTTCAGGAAAAAAGAGGGCCGAGCACTTCCCCATTCTCTTCGACGGGGKTGTAGTGGAGCAGGTCGAGAGCTTCAAGTTCCTTMGTGTCCACATCACCATCATGTGTCCAAACACACCAAGACAGTCGTGAAGAGGGCACGACAACGCCAATTCCCCATCAAGAGACTGAAAAGATTTGGCATGGGCCCTTAGATCCTCAAAAAGTTATGCAGTTCATCCAGGACCTCTAGACCAGGCGGTGTCAGAGGAAGGCCCTAAACATGTCCAAAGACTCCAGCCACCTTAGTCATAGACTGTTCTCTCTGCTACCTCACGACAGGTGATACCGGAGAACCAAGTCTAGGTCCAAAAGGCTCCTTAACAGCTTCTACCCCCAAMCCATAAGACTCCTGAACATCTAATCAAATGGCTACCGGATTATTTACATTGAACCCCAGCGCCACCCTCACCCCCTTTTTACGCTGCTGTTACTCGCTGTTTATTATCTATGCATAGTCACTTTACCCCTACATACATGTACATATTACCTCAATTACCTCGACTAGCATGTACCCCTTCACATTGACTGTATTCCCTGATTCCCTGAAATATTTTGAGTGAATAATTATTTTATGTACAGTGCATTCAGAAAGTATTCAGATCCCTTACCTTGTTCCACATGTTGTTACGTTACAGCCTTATTCTAAAATTGATAAAATCGCATTTTTCCCAATGAATCTGCACACAATACACCATGATTACAAAGTGAAAACAGGTTTTTAGACATTTTTTTGCAAATGTATTAAAAATAATAAACAGAAATACCATATTTACATAAGTATTCAGACCCTTTGCTATGAGACTCGAAATTGAGCTCAGGTGTGTCCTGTTTCTACAACCTGGAGTCCACCTGTGGTAAATGCAATTGATTGGACATCATTTGGAAAGGCACACACCTGTCTTTCTAAGGTTCCACAGTTGACAGTGCATGTCAGAGCAAAAACCAAGCCATGAGGTRAAAGGAATTGTCCGTAMAGCTCCGAGCACAGTTCTGGGGAATGMTACCAAAAKAATTCTGTAGCACTGAAGGTCCCCCAAGAACCACCAAGTTTGGAACCACCAAGACTCTTCCTACAGTTGMCCMTCRGGCCAAACTGAGCAATTGGGGGAGAAGGGCCTTGGTCAGGGAGGTGACCAAGAACCCGATGGTCGCTCTGACAGAGCTCAAGAGTTCCTCTGTGGAGATTGGAGAACCTTCCACCAATCAGGCTTTTATGGTAGAGT